>NW_027187283.1:248181-254382 GCF_028583685.1 Petaurus breviceps papuanus | reverse complement strand
CTCTCTCTCTCTCTCTCTCTCTCTCTCTCTCTCTCTCTCTCTCTCCTGTCAACATGACGATCCTCAAAAAAGTTTATGTTTTTCCTTCTGACTACCACCTCCCCAAATCTGCCCTCCCTGATATCACTCATCTTCCTCTTTTATCCTCTTCCCCTTCTACTTTCCTGTGGGGTGAGATGGATTTCTATACCCAACTGAGTATGCATGTTATTTCCTCTTTGAGCCAAGTCTGATAAGAGTAAGTTTCAAGCACTCCCTCCCCCTCTTTCATCTTCCCTTCCAATGCAAAATTTCTTTCACACTTCTTTTAGGTGAGATAATTTATCTCTCTCTACCTCTCCCTTTCTCCTTCTCCCTGTATATCCCTCTTTCTCACCATCGCATATATATGTGTGTGTGTGTGTGTGTGTGTGTGTATGTGTGTGTGTGTGTATAATCTCATCATGTTAAACTCACTCCCATGTCCTCTGTCTATGTATACTCCTTCTAACTGTCCTAATAGTAATAACTTTCTCAGGAGTTACAAGTATAATCTTATGTAGGAATATAAATAGTTTTATCTTATTGAAAGTCTTATGATTATTCTTGTCTGTTAACAGTTTTTACTTCCCTTGAGTCTTATATTTGAAAATAAAATTTTCTTTTCAGGTCTGGTTTTGTTATACAGAATACTTTAAAGTCCTTTATTTCACTTAATATTATTTTTTCCTCTGAAAGATTATTGTCAGTTTTGCTGGGGATGATTTTTTTCAGCTTATTTTTTTTACCTTTATATATTCTGGTTGAGCTCTTCTCCCAGGGTGGAGAGTGTCCTGTTCCAATCATCAGTGTTTTTTGTGCAGTTGTTTTCAGAGTTAGTTCTGAGTTTTGAAAGTTTTAGGTTTTTCCAAGGTGGCAAAACCTAAGGAAAGGTGTGTTAACAACTCATTTGACCTGTTTTCTGAACTGTGATTGACCACAAGTACTCTTTTCCACCCTAGAACTGTGACCAGAATTCCTGCTCCACTGCGGCCACAATCTCTGGTATGCTACTAGTCTTCCTTGCACTGGGACTATGACCCCTGGCTGTGACCTGGATCCAAATATGGGTAATGCAACAGCAACTTGCTCTCAGGGCTAACAAAGTTACCCCTGCAATCTCCTTCTGACCAATCGTTCATCTGTTTCACTTATACTGTCAGATTTATTAGCATACAGTTGGACAAAATAACTCCTAATTATTGTTTTAATTTCCTCTTGATTGGTGGTGAATTCATTCTTTTCATCTATTGATACTTTCAATTTGGTTTTCTTCATTTTTAAATCAAATTAATCAATGGCTTAACTATTTTATTGTTGTTTTTCATTAAACCAGCTCTTTGTTTTATTTATAATTTCAATGCATTTTTACTTTCAATTTTACTAATCTCTCCTTTGATTTTTAGAATTTCTAATCTAGTATTTAATTGGTGATTTTTAATCATTTTAGCTTCTTTAGTTCTATGCCCAATTCATTGATATCCTTTTTCTCTATTTTATTCATGGAAACATTTAAAGATATAAAATTTCTACTAAGAAACACATCCCATAAGTTTCAATGTGTTGTCTCATAATTATTCACTTTGATGAAACTATTGTTTCTATGATTTGTTGTTTGATCCAGTCATTCTTTAGCATCAGAATATTTCATTTCCAAGTAGTTTTTAGCCTAACTTTTCATAGCCCTTTATTTCATGTGATTTTTAGTGCATAATGATCTAAAAGGATTATGTTAATATTTCTTCCTTTCTTCATTTAATTGTGAGGTTTTATTCCCAAAAAAATGTCATCAATTTTTGTGTAAATGCCATGTACCACTGAGAAAAAAGGTATTCCTTTCTATCCCTGTTCAATTTTCTCCAAAGTTCAATTGTACTTAACTCTTCTAAAACTTTACTGACCTCCTTAACTTCTTTCTTGCTTATTTTGTGGTTATATTTGCCTAATTCTGAGAGGGAGATGTTTAGGTTCCCCCCCCCCCCAGTATAGTTTTGTTGTCAGTTTCTTCCTGTAATTCACTTGACTTCTATAAGAATTTTGATGTTATGCAATTTCCACTTCTAACTATTGGGAGGAAAAATAACTATTTTAATATTTTGTAGGATTAAAGTAAATGTAAATACTCCCAAATTCTCTTGGTATAAAAAATAGGTTAATGTTCTCACACGGTTTCATTTTCTAAGGTGACCTTGAAGCTGAAGAATACTTCCTGACACAATAATCACATGCACTTTGTGGATATTTGCAACAAAATGCATCTCTGTCTCATGTTCTGACCTAGTTTTCATGCCCAACTCCTAAGTCGATCAGTAAGGTATAATTTCATATAGATCTTTTCATTTAGTGTTTATCAAACTAATAGAACCAAGAGAAACAATAGTATTGGATTAATAAAAGCAATTGTAAAGGGAAGATAAAGAAATAAAAGTAATACAACATATTCTCAATACCCATTCTCAAAGGAAAAGATGTCCACAGGCTTTGTTTTTCTTGTACAGTCCAGGGGAAATTTTCCTTTTCCAATCACTTTTCTGGATCTGAAATGGAAGAAATAGAGCAAATTCTCATCAGCATCTGAGTAGTCTGAATAGAGCCATGGTTGCATAATTCATGATTTAGTAACAAATCAATGTTCAGCTGACACATATTTTTGGCTTTAACACAGGTGATTGCCTCTGGGGTTACATAAAAAAATAGATATTCACTTATATTTTCTTCATACCTCAACCAGCTGTCTGTTCATGTTGTGTAGCTAGCTACTTATTCTGGGTGGTATGAAGACCTGAAATCCAAAGCAAGCTCTCCATATGTGATTTTATTGGATTTGCTTCATTATTTCCTTATTTAGATGAAAAGCAGTTGAGCCCTGAAGCTACCTCAGTCCACATGTACTTATGCCTACATCATGTTGCCCAAGTTTCAATGGGAAGTATAGTTCCAAACAATTTAAACTCCTGCCTATTGCCCAGAACACTTGAAAGATTAGGCTTGTCTTTGACCAACTCCTGCTATTAATAAGACATTTGAACTATGGTGAGACAAGTTTTACAGGTCACCAAATAGTACTAGAAATAAATAGATGGATGGATGGATGAATGGATGGATGGATGGATGGATGGATGATGGATGCATGGATGGAAGAAGGAAGGAAGGAAGGAAGGAAGGAAGAAAGGAAGGAAGGAAGGAAGGATGGATGGAGGGAGAGATAGATAGATGATAGATAGATAGATAGATAGATAGATAGATAGATAGATAGATAGATTATAGATAGATGATAGATAGATAGATGGATGCATAGATGGAGCATTCTTTGTCAGGTCTTGTACTAAATGTGGAGAATATGAAAAAGCAAGCAATACATTTCCTGTTCTAGAAGAGCTTACCCTCTTATAGTGGATAAAAACACATGAAAAAAAGGAATTTGAAAGGAGAGGGGAGAACAAGTGTCTATAGGAGCATGATGTGCAATTGCCTAGAAAGCATCATATAGTTATTGTTCTGGCAAGATGGGATCAAAGCTAACCTCTTTAAACTTAATTTCCTGGGTTATAGAGCACATCTTATGGTAAGAGGGGGATGAGGATTATGGTTGAAGCACAGGCAGTATCATATGGACATGGACAAGAAAATGCGGTCAGTTAACAGCAAAGAGAAAAGGAAAAATCAAAAAAAAATGTAAAAGCTTTAAACAAATTTGGGGGGATAAATGTCTAAAAATAATTTGGGTTAATGGACAGATAATGCATTAAAATATTAGCAAGAAAATGTAGTGAAGTTGCTATACTGGAGGGGAAAATATCTGTCATCTAGTGGTGTGTTCTATATTTATCTCTATTACAACCACTTTTGGTTTTTTATATGGCCTGGGACAGATCTATACTACCTGTTATGCTGAAATTCCATTCCATAAATTCTCTAATACCTGGATTAATTAAAAAACAGATGTTGAGAATTGAGAAGCTCATTATTTATATCAAGGTCACTTTCATATCTAGTTAGATTATAAGCAACTCAAAATAGAGAACTTTATGAGGCAGTGTGACATAATGGAAATAAGAGTGTACCAGTGACAAAGAGACCTGAGTCATACTTTTGGTATAGTAACTCTTGGCAAGTTGTTAAACCTTTGGCATAAGCATTTTTTTTCATGACTGGGATATTCTTTATGAATCTTCTTTTTGCCTCTCTCTTCATCTTGTTTTCTTTAATTTCTTTCCAGACTCAGCTAAAAGTTTTCTAAATGAGGTCTTTTCTAGTTCCCCACACTGCTGGTGCCTTCCCTTCAAGATTATCTACAATTTCTAGTTATATATCTTTTGTGTACATTTGTATATTGTTTCTGTTAGAATGTGTACCTGGAACATAGTAAGTGCTTAATAAATAATTTTTGGCCACTGTTAATACTGTAAAGTCACAAATTGACTCATCTTGAACATGGAATTCAAAGATATCATTCAGGAAAATTTAATTTTGTAAGTTTTTGTTATTAGGAAAACTTACTTATTAATTTTATGCATATTTTGGTTCATAAAAAGAACCAGAGACTATATACATTGCTTTACCCTATTTTACATCATATCACAAATTAGATTAACAGTCCTTATGATGAGGTATAGGTTCTAGGAACCCCCTTGAGCTCTCCTTGAATCCTTGAGGTACAGGATATGGGAAGCCCCTTGAACTCTGATTGAATGTTCCCATTTGATGAGGCATTTGCATGAGGGATAAACCTTTCATTGTGGCTCTGCCCAAATCTTTAGCCCTCCTTTGTCCAGCATCTTCCCACCCTTAATCACTCATTTTCTGGAGTCTGACCTCATTAACTCCTCCTGAAGACCCTCCCGAAACTCATTACTGGAGTCTGACCTTATTGACTCCTCCAGAAGACCCTTCCCAAATTCCTCCTCTAGACTACCGCTAGATTCCTCCCACAACCTTTCTGTATGTAAGACTCCATCTTGCTCCATGTGGTGTGAAAGTGCCATAGAATGACCTAGCACAGACTCATTCTGTGTCAGATGATTCTGACCTGCTTGTCCAGTACAAACATGACAGATACTGAGGCTCCTTAAGAGTCTACCCAATATGGCAAACTTTTAATAGACTTTGCTTTTCTTTGGCTGAGAGAAGGCTTGAGTTGAATTCATTTGGCAGGGTCCCGCATAACCCTAACCCTAGAACCCAGCAGCCTAAATCACATCATTTTATGATGACCCTCTTCACTTAAACCATATGCTCCTGTAACACCAAGCACAAGCAACTTCCAGGTTCTGATTAAAAGCAGAGCAAACTCCATTTATTCAGTGACATATTGAGGCAAGACATTCACAAAGAATCAAAATAAAGCATTCACCATGTGTAACTCAATAATTTAGTAAGTCCTCAATTCAATCACAAAGTACTAAGGTCCAAGTACTCCACCCCTGGAAAGTACATTCATTTAGTCAATCACAAAGTCTTCTCTCTATTCAACTGGAGATTAGTTTCCAATCACCAAGTACTTTTCATTTGGTCAGTCAGCAGAGCACAAAAATCAAAGTACCCCACCACTGAATAACAACTGAATTACAATTATCATCAGTTACCACCAAGAAAATTCTCAAAGGGGAAGTGGAGAACACAAAAGCCATCTACCCCTAAGCTACAACAAGGTTAAGATATCATCACAGCATTCAATACCCAAGGAGAGTTCTTTTCTTAATCTTGACCTGAGGAAAGTTCTCAGCAATCCCTGTTCTTGGTAAGACAAAGCTTAACAAAGCTACAAAATACATGGCCAGCATACTCATCAATTCACTCTCTGCCTTCAGAACAGTCTCAGGACCCCTGAAAATATCATCAAGAACCTCCTCCAGGATTTCTGTAAACATACAAGAAAATCCTCCTTCAGGGCTTCTGAACAGAAAGCAAGGTTCCAGGACCTTTGCAACAACAGCACTGTCCTTTACCAGCAGACAAATCTAGCAAAGTAACATCAAAACAGAAAAAATACTGGCAGTACAGTCATGCCTCTTCAGTTCTTGTCAGCTCCAGGTGGCAGTTCCCAAAAGTTCTGGGCAGCTTCAACTGACCCTCAGCAATCTGGGTGATTTCATCTGGCAGTACTTTCTCTCTCAGCAATTCTGGCCCCTGGCAATTCTCTCTCTCTCTCTCTCTCTCTCTCTCTCTCTCTCTCTCTCTCTC
>NW_027187283.1:202101-248081 GCF_028583685.1 Petaurus breviceps papuanus | reverse complement strand
TCTCTCTGTCTCTCTCTCTGTCTCTCTCTCTCTGTCTCTCTCTCTCTCTCTCTGTCTCTCTCTCTCTCTCTCTCTCTCTCTGTCTCTGTCTCTGTCTCTCTCTCTCTCCTCAATGCTGCTCCCAAAAGTTCTTCTGGCCTCTCTCTGCTTGGGCCTCTCTATCCACAGTAGTTCCTCCCAGTTCAGCACCCTCTCTTCACTTCAACAAGTCCATCCCACAAGTGGGATTCACAAGCTCTGGGTTTTAACACTTAACCTGAAAACCAAGTCAATACAAGGGGATATTTGAATTCCATTACCATTACAGGTCCTTTACTAAAAATCAAAGCTTTATAATAAATCACATTTCTAAAAATTTAAATCAATTTAAAATACCAATTGTTAACCAAACTGGAAGAATTCTAAATTCAAATTGCTTTCCCTTGACTCTCTTCTTGGTCAGCAAAGGTTACTGTCAAACAGAAATCATTGCATAAAGATTAAAAAATGTTGGGAATGAACTTATTTGAATAAAATGTATTACTGAATTCATGGGTAACACTTAATATTTTGTATTTGTTTCATCTAAATCTTTCAAAAGAATTGATTTAATTATTTGATTGATCAAATTATTTGGAAATAATTTGATATAGTATTTATTGGTATCAATATATTTTACCATTATATCATAACTTACTGAATCATCTTGAAATCATTTGACCCAGAAATGCTTCTGGATATCCTGTCACAAAAAAAAGAGTGGATTATTAATATAGAGAATGCATAGTTTGTTGAGATCTTATATTTTAAGATACAGAGTTATTAGTGAAATCATAGATATATCATTGAATAAAAGCTTAGAGATCAACTATATTATCCTCCTAATATTACAGATGAATTAACAAAGGACATTTGTGATAAAATTGCCTAGCCTAACATTTTATCTAACAGTATGATTATTATTTAATTTAAAAGTTGCCATTCATTTCAAATCCTATGATAAATTCAGAAAAAAGTAGTCATGTTGTGCATTTCCTCAAATTATTTCTGACCTCAGAATTACACTAAGGCTACAATAGCACAGGGAATCACAGTGCAAGTTCCAGGTTTTTTGATTTAACTTAGTTTAATTAAATAGATACATTCTTCTCAAATACAAACTAAAATTGTCATTGAGTTTCACTGAATCATAGATTTAGAACTAGAAGGACTTTAGAAGTTATGGAGAGTAGCATATAGAATATAATCTGGACCCTAATAGTGTGGTAGATAAAACATGAAATGGTTGGGGAAACAAAGGTTCAATATTTTGAATATACTGAATTATTAAGCAACACATGTCAATTGTCTAATAAAAAAGGAACAGTCAAAATGGCAGAGTAGAAGCAGGAACTCCAAGAAGCTCTGGCTTCCACCTTCCCCAATTAATGTAAAAAGGAGACTCTTAACAAATTCAGAGCTGCAGAACCCACAAAATGACACAGAGAAGCTAACCTCCTGCTGAGGACAGCCCAGCAGGCCAGAAGGAATCAGCATGAATCAGAGCCCAGGCTGGGTGAGCCAGAAGTTTTAGCTCCAGGGCAGGACTGACCAAGCCCCAGCTGGAGGGACTCCAGATCAGCAGCAGCTGTGGCCCTTTCCAGAGTTATCAACACATAGAGGCGAAGAACAAAGTGAGAAGTCAGTGCAGTCTGGAATTTGGGACACAGTAAGTGGGAGTGCATTGACTTTTGCTCCCAAGGAGAGAAGCCACGTGGCAGCTTCAGCTCCTGGCCTGCAGAGTGTAGGCGGTACAACCGACCAGTCTGAGGGGTAATCATTCTTGCTTTAACATGCTTGGATCTGGATTGCACTCTAAGGTGGAGGTCCTGGGGCGTGTGTCCAGCTTGCCAGAGCATGTGGAGGCCTCAGAGAGGGCACCCATCTAATGCCTCTGGCAGCTGAGAAAAACCCAGCATTCAGCATTCGGGAAGAAAGCTCCCCTGTCTGGCAGCAGAGTCCTACTGTGGCAAAAAGCCCAGAGGTCAAGTGACTGAGGGGCCACATGACCAGGCAAAGGAAACAAAGCAGATAGAAGATTCCAACATTAGAATCCTATTTTGGGGACAAAAAGGAGCAAAGCATGGAACAGGAGGAAGACAGTGAAGTCAGAACTCCCACACCAAAAGCTTCAATGGAAAATATGAGCTGGTTACAGGCCATAGGGGACCTTAAGAAGCAGATAAGAGAAGTGGAGGAAAAATTGGGAAGAGAAATGAGAATGATGCAAGAAAATTACAAAATGACAGTCAACAGACTAACTTAGGAAAATCACGCCTAAAAAATAGACTAACTAAATTGGCAAAAGAGGCTCAAAATAGGAATGAGGAGAAGAATGCCTTAAAAAGCCAAATATGGCAGATGAAAAAAAATGTCAAAAGCTCAATGAGGAGAATCATTCCTTCAGAATTAGATTGGAGCAAATGGAAGCTAATGACATTATGAGAAATCAAGAGGCTGTTAAACAGATGCAAACAAATGAATGAATAGAAGGCAATGTGAAATATCTCATGGGAAAACCACTGACCTGGAAAATAGATCCAGGAGAGATAATTTAAAAATTATTGGACTACCTGAAATCCATAACCAAAGTAAGAACCTAGAAATCATCTTCCAGGAAGTTCTCAAAGAAAACTGCCCTGATGTTTTAGAACCAGAGGGCAAAATAGAGGTTGAAAGAATCAAACAATCACCTCCTGAAAAAGATCCTAAAAAGAAAACTCCTAGGAATATCATAGCCAGGTTCTTGACTTTCAAGTTTAAGGAGAGAATATTACAAGCAACCAGGAAGAAACAATTTGAATATTGTGGAAACACAATCAGGATTACCCAGGATCTGGTAGCTTCTTCACTGAGGGATTGGAATATGATATTCTGGAGGTCAAAGGAGCTGGGATTAAAACCAAGAATCACCTACCCAGCAAAACTGAGGATCATGTTTTTGGGGAAAATATGGTCATTCAGTGGAATAGTGGATTTTCATGCATTCTTGATGAAAAAACCAGAGTTGAATAAAAAATTTGACATTCATATACAAGAAGCAAGAAAAGCATGAGAAGGTAAGCAGGGGGAAAAAATCATAAGGAACTTATCAAAGTTGAACTATTAACATTCCTACATGGAAAAACAGTAATTGTAACCGATGAAACTTTTCTCAGTATGAAAATAGTTGAAGGGAATAGAAATATATATATATGCCTATATATGAGGGTATATATATAGTCACATATATGACTGTGTGTATATATGTTTACAGGTATACATAAATAGAAGACACAGGACCAATTTAACAGGAAAGGATGATACTTAAAAGGTGAAATTAAGAGGTGAGAGAGGAATATAATGAGAGGAGATGGGGAGAGACAGAATGGGGTATATTATCTCATATAGAAGAGGCAAGTCAAAATGGTTACGATGGAGGGGAAGAATAGGAAGGCAAAAGGGAATAGGTCGACCTTACTCTCGTTGAATTTGGCTTGGGGAGGGAATGAAATACACACTAAATAGGGTATCTAACCCTACAGGAGAGTAGGGGGGAAAGGGATGAGAGGGGGGATAATGGAAGGGAGGGCATGCTGGGGGGAAGGGAAGTTGGAAGCACCCACTTTTGAAAAGGGACGGGATCAAAGTAAAGAACAGAACAAGTGGGAGGTGGGATAGGAGGCAGGGAAATATAGTCAGTCTTTTATAATATATCTACTATGTTATTGTTTTGCATTAGCTACACAGGTACAACCTATACTGAACTGCTTATCTTCCCAGTAAGGGTGGGTGACAAGGGAGGAAGGGAATGAATCTGGAATTCAAAATACTATTTGGTTAAGGGTCTCTAAGCAACAGCTAGATTTGGTCCAGCTTTCCAGATGTGGTGGGCTAATTTCAAATATTATAATAAGTTTTTCTCCCAATTCTAACAATTAAAACTCCTCTCACAAAACAGAATTTGGACTACACTCATAAAGAAATAGAATGGGAGCTGAGCTAGCTCTAAAACTGAGTCACAAGATGGATTTAATATGGCTCACCCAATTCCCACAATTAACCACTTACTGTCCTGATCCCATCAAGTCTCTCAATAGTCATTTCTCAAAGAAATAGTAATTGTCTATGATTATCAAAACATTATTTTACAGCAATTGTTTCTAAAGTTTTTGTCTATCAGGATCCCTTTTTAACATTAAAAAAAAGTTCCAAATCGAGTTGTTTGTATTATCAGTAATTATTGGTTGAAGAAAATAATTCATTATGAAAAAAAGTTACTCTGAAGGAAACAGGTGTTTATTTTTTATGAATCCATATTTTTTTAAAAGGCAGCTAGGTCATAGAAGGGATAGAGTGCCAGGTCTGGAATCAGGAATACATTAATTCAAATCTGGGCTCAGACACTTACTAACTGTGTGATCCTGGGTAAATCACTTAATTTTGTTTGCCTCAGTTTCCTCATCTGCAAAATGAAGTGGAGAAAGAAATGGTAAATCACCCCATTATCTTTGCAAAGAAAACCCCAAATGGAGTAACAAAAAATTAGACATGACTGAAATAACCAAACAAAACAATATTTTAAAACATCAGTGTCGATATATTGCAAAAATAATAATACATGTTTATTTGAGATAACAAAAAATATTTTCTCATATATCTTATTAAATCATTTAATAAAAGAGTAGGTGCAATTGTTAAAGATTTCAGAGATTAGAAATCTGATGGAAGTGATGAGAATTTGAGTCTTAACTCTGGTTTCCACAACCAATTTATTTCAATGATTAGATACCAATTCCAAATTTGCAGAGGAAAAAAAATGTATGTGTGCATGCACACACACATAGGTACATATGCATGTATGTCTATAAGTATCCTCTTGCATATGTGTTTTGGGGAAAAGTACTATTCTTCATAGTTTTTAATCTTATTCTGTGTACTCAGAAAGAAGCCAAAAACTGATGTTTGCATGTAGAAAATTGTTTTTATTTCAGTTCTATTCTCTTCAAGTCAAGTCAATTTGAATTTATTGACTAACTATTATTCATTAGGAACTATTCTAGGTGCTGAGAATATAAAGAGAAAAATAAATCATTTAGTGCCCTCAAACATTTTACTTTCTACTAGGATAAAACAAGCAAATAAACAAATGAGTCAATCAATAAATGGAGTCATAACAGCTAGTAATAGCACTTTGTAGTTTGCAAAGTACTTTAAAATATTACTTTATCTTCACAGCAATACTAAGTTAGTTGTCTTATTGTCCCCATTTTATTAAAAGGAAAGGTGAAAAAAAGCTTATATAATTTTCCTGGGTTATATAACTAGGAACTGTCTGAGATCAGATTCAAACTCAAGTCTTTCTGTTTTCATGTCCATCATTTATTCATTTTCATCATATACGCACACACACACACACACATATATATATATATACACATATGTGTGTGAGAGAGAGAACTTGAACATCTCACATTTTATATTTAAAGACAGCAAGTGACAAGCATATAAATGGCATGATATATATGTGTGTGTGTGTGTGTGTGTGTTTGGGTATGAATATATGTGTGTATGTATGTATATATACATACCTATAGAGACATAGATAACCATATACATACACATATACATGCATATAACAGTTTCAGGAATATGAACAGAAGTTTATAAATCTTGAGCTCCAATGGATCTCAGAGGACTTCTAATCCAATACCCTCACATTTAAATAATTAATAACCTGAGGGGGCAGCCAGGTAGCAAAGCAAGTAAGAGCACTGGTTCCAGTGTTGAGAAGACCTGGAGATTGAATACCGGGCTCAGACACTTAGCACCCACCCAGAAACACCTGGCCATATAACCTTGAGCAAATTACTTAACCCCAATTGCTTAGGGGCGGCCAGGTGGCTCAGTGAGTAAGAGCACTGGCTCCAGTGTCGGGATGACCTGGATCAAATCCGGGCTCAGATACTCAGCACCATCCCCAGAAATAACTGGCCGTGTAACCTTGAGCAAGTTACTTAACCCCGATTGCTTTAAAAAATAAATGAATAAATAAATAACCTGAGGCCAACTTATTTTAAATGATTCATCCAAGGCTATTCATGTAGTAATTGGAAGAGCCTAGTTGTAAACACAAGTCCAGTGGTTCTAAGTTCAATGTTCATTCCATCACAAAAATTTCATGACAGTACTTTAATGTACTAGGGAAGATGGATTTGTTTTAAGTAAATTGTCAATGAAAGAAATAGGTGAAGCCAAAAATGTTCTCACCAGAACAATTGAGAATATAAAAACATATATTAATCAAAATTATATATGAAAGAAGTCTTAAAAACTCACACCTACAAATTATTTGATATAGTCATGCTCTAAAATATATAGGAAATTATGAAATGATGTCATGTCCTTAATGTATTCATATTGAAGTCAAAATACCCATGTACTGAATCTTTGTGTATTTATATTTGACTGTTTCTTTTGTTTATTTGAGAATTAGGATATTTGGGGAAATTAGAACATCTTATAAACTAAGAAGACATGTTATATGCAAGTTCCTAATAATATTATTGGAGAGCTTCCAAGTAATTGACATTAGAAATTATCAAGCTGCTTATAAATTTATTCTATGTGGTCAAAAGTAGTTGGCTTTTTAAAAAGTCATTTATTTCACAAAATATCAACTATGTGAGCAAAATAAAATGAATTAGTCAATTGACTATATCATGAATAATCATCCAAAAGGCAGATTCGGGTTTTTTTAAGTAACATCTGGTATATAAGTAGAAATTTTGCATATTATTTCACCTAATACTCAATATCTCCCTTCCTAATATTATGAAGCAGGTGAATATGTTATTTCTGTTATATAGCTAAAGAGAAGTTGTGACTAGTCAAGAGATGTAAATCTGAAATGTAGCATACTAATGTGTCAAACTGTGTCTTATGAATTCTTATCCAGTATTCTTTCTATTCAACCATTTCTGCTCCACATAGCAAGGGAATTCTAAATACTGATTGGTATTTCAGGGAATTTAATGTTTAACCATTGAATAGAAAACACCTTTGAAAAGGAAAAAAGTAGTAGGAAGGAGGAGAAAGAGGAGAAGGGGGAGAAAGGAGCAGGAAGGTTAGGAGAAAAAGGAAAAGGGATAAATGGAGGAGGAGAAGGGGGAAAGGGAGGAATAGAGAAGGGAAAGAGGAGACAGAGGTGAGAGGGTGAGGAGGAGAAGGAGGAAGAAAGAATTAAATAATATTATTTATTACAAGAGCATGTCTTTATTTCTTCCACTGTTCTTTACTCATAAATATCTCTACAAGTATATAAAACATTGAAGAACAGAAAGAGACTATGACCTAAACAAAGGCTTCTTCTTTCTTTTTGTTAGTATAAGAATCAGAGTTTGACACAATACAATTTCTCATATTAGTCATTTTTATACATGATCTTATTGATTTATCTGTAAAGCTTCCAAATCAAGCAAAAGGATGGATATACTGGCATGGTCCAGGTTTACTGGCTATACAGACAAAATTAGCAAATGAATGAAAATGTAACAAACAAAAGAAGTCATTATATAAGAAAAGAGAGCGACCAAAAAAAAAAAAAAACAGAGTAAAATGTAATGAGACAGAGTTGAGGAACAGAGATTACAGAAAAAACTATATGCCAACAGATATATTTAGTCAGACAGGACTTGCCCTAAGCAAAATTTCCCTTCAATTTTCCCTTTCCCTTTTTTTAGCTCCCTCCACCTTTTACCTCCCCATCTAGCTTTAGCAATTCTGCCTCTAGGTATCCAACAAAAACACAAACTCCTACCCAAGTGCTTTTCACCCAGATTCATCTTATCCTGTCAACAGCATGTCACACTTGCTATTTGAAGTTTCCATGACCACCTAAGCTTTACAGATCATAGGAATGTCAATGTATATCCCCCTACTTCCCTAAAACTTAGTGAAATTATAGCTCATAATCCCCATATGGCCTCTTGTATATGCCTTCCAAAATGCCAAATAGCCAATGAGAAACATAAAAACAAAAATTTCTTTTGAAGTAATATTAGAAGAATGTGTGAAGGCCATTTCCCCTATGCCTTGCCCCAGGGCTCCTAGGCATCAACTTCACAGTCACACAATTATAGAATGAGAAAATAAAGTGTTTTTCTATATGTTCCAGTTAAAGTCTTTACAGAGGAGAAAATTGAGGTCTAGAGAAGTCAACAAATCATACTTTTAGAATCGGAAAAGTAATTAGAAGTATTAGAATTCAATCCTGTCATTTTACAGAGAATGAATTTGAAGTGCACAATCACAAAAATCTTAACATGAGTCAACAACCAGAAGGAGAATTCATTTCATCTAGCTCCTAGATGAAGGATTTTTCAATTACAAATCATCCTGCTCAATCATCTAATTTCTTCTAACTCATCCTTTTACTTGATGTCTTTAGATTTGTCCCACCTCAGTCCTTAATTCATATTATCTTCAATGGCTCTCTTTTCTCCTGATAAAAATTGACACTAATTAGCCCAGATCTCAAAACTGCCTGTGTTGTATTGCCAATTTCTGCTTTGTAGCTTTTCATATTACTTCTATCTTAAATTTTATTTTCCAAGCTAGGATTCATTAAATAATTTTTATTTAGAGGAAGGGGGGAGTTTCATAGATGTCAAAAGAGCTGAAGTCCACATTATGACAATTTCCAACTGGAAAAGATGGGATATATAGGATCAAGTTTTCATATAGAAGAGTTTCTTTGATAAGGAGAAGATTCTCCTTTTCAGATGAAACAGAGATGAAGAAATATAAAATAGTAATGTGATATATGTAGGAGGGGTTAGAAAAATGTGGTATTTGCAAATGGCCTCTTCTTTTCAGTGAAGAAAGCTGTTATAGTGGAGATGGATAAGCCATGAGAAACTTTCAGAGAGGGGAAAAAAAGAAATTTTGCTGAGTGGGATATGAATCAATTATGGAGGTGTAAAGTGATTGCCTTGCTGTAGTGATGACCCAGTTAAATTTGTGTTGAACCCAATCATCATAGTTCCATAAATTTCTTCAGCTACAATCATTTACAGGTAAATAGGAATGAAGGTTGAAGATGGTGGAAGTAATCTAAGATTAGAATTGTAAAAGGCATAATTACTGATATGCTAAGGGATCATGGGAATTAATTTTAGAAGGTAAAGTAGAATTGAACTAGCCCAATAAGGGGACCACATGGGGAAAGATGGATAATATGGACAAAGCAGGTGTGATGCTGTAGGAAAGACCTGAATGATAGAACGATTGGAGGTCATAATAAGGTTGAAGGGTAAGGTAAGGATTCATTAAAAAAAGAGGTTATGATGGAATTATAAAATATTTTGTTTTGGGGTATTTTTTTGGTTTTATGAAGATTTTATTTTATCTTTTCCAATTACACATAAGAACAATTTTTAACATTTTTTTAAATCTTCAGTTCCAAGTTTTCTTCCTCTATCCCCTTCCCCTTCCCTGAGACAGTAAGCAATTTGATGTAAGTTATATAAGTGCAATTATGCAAAACATATTTCCATATTCGTTATGTTATGAAAGAAAACACAGACCAAGAATAAAAATAAAGTGAAAAGAATAAATCTGCATTCTGACTCCCTCAATTTTCATTGTATTGCTGAGAAAAGTAAGTCATTCATAGCTGACCATTGCACAATACTGCTATTACTATATACAATCTTCTTCTTCTACTACTCACTTTACTCTGCATCAATGATGCAACTCTTTCCAACTTTTCTGAAACCATCCTGCTCATCATTTCTTATAGTACAATAGTATTCCATTACAATCTTATCACAATCACAATTACATCACAAATAGTTCAGTCATTCCCAGTTGATGAATCTTCCCTCCATTTCCAATTCTTTGCCTCCACAAAAAGGTCTACTATAATTATTTATATGCATATAGGTTCATATCCTTTTTTTTTAAATCTCTTCGGGATACTAATAATGAAGTGATCTAGTAATGGTATTGCTGGATCAAAGGTTATACACAATTTATAGGTCGTGGGCATAGTTCCAAAATTTTCTAGAATGGTTGAATCAGTTCCCTCTCCACCAACAGTGCATTAGTGCCCCAATTTTCATACATCCCCATGAAATTTAAATAATAAAAGATTTTAAACACTATTATCACATAAGTAAAATTGAGTTCATGAACAAGGGAGTGGCTTATACTTATGGATGATGAAAAAATAAAGAGATTAACAATCTTTATGTGTATCTAGGGTGGAAATGGAGAAGGAAACACAGCAAAAGAATAGATTGAAGAAAAATGAAATTTAAGTATTTGAGGGAGAATGAATATTTATGTTGAAGTCTTTTAGTGTAAGGGCAAGAATCAAATTACGGTGGAGATAAAGGTCATGAGCCAGGCACAAATAAAAGAAAAAATGGGAGCATATTGGTAAGCTATCATACTTTGATTGGATGACAAAGTTACATTGAGGAATTTCAAAGGAAGAGAGGTTACTAAATAATAGTGATAGAAGGAAAGTCTACAGGTAATCATGAGAAGCAAGGAGTATCCCATTTGTACCATCGGAATTTCCATCACTAAGTTGGGTGGGGTAGTATGAATGAAAACACTACTAGTATAGAAAAGGATAGTCAGGGTTGATATGTCATCAGGAAGGAGCCAGGTCCCTGGGACAGAAAACTTTGAGAAAGTGAGAAAGAAAAAAATTTACATTGAAAACTAGTTTAACTATATGACAATTATTCTAAAAACTTTACTAGGAAAATAGGAAGAAAATAATTATTTGAAAACTAGAACTGGGCACAAGGAACTAAATGACATTAGAAGACAGCAAAAAATAATAAAACTAGAAAAAATAGAAAAGAATTGAAACATCTCATCAGAAAAATAAATGATCTAGAGAGGAGAGACACTATAAGAATTATCATACTATCTGAAAGTTACAATAAAAAAAAAAAGAATCTGGATACAGTATTACAAGAAATTATGAAGGAAAATTGCCCTGAAGTCCTAGAAAAAGAGAACAAAGTAGAAATAGAATAAACATTTCCATTCACCAACTGAAAGAGAAATCAGGAGGAAAACTTACAGGAATGTCATGGCCAAGTTTCAAAAATCATAAGTTTAAAGAGAGAATATTGTGAGTAACAAGGAAAAAAAATAATAGTATAGAAAAAGTCAGGATTTTACAAAACTTATCAGCTTCTACTCTAAAAGATCATAGCTATTAGAACATTATATTTTAAAAAGCAAAAAGTTGTAGAAATGTCAAATAATAACTTGCTCAGAAAAGTTGAATATAATGCTGAATGAAAAAAAAGACATTTGATGATCTGAAAAACCTTCAGTTATTCATAACAGAACAGAACTCAATGTAAAATTCAGTATAAAAGATCTAGAAGAAACATAAGGAAAACACTAAAGACTAATTTATAAAGCACTCATTATGGTCAAACTATTTATTATTTATGTGAAAATGTTACCAGTATTCTTAAAACTCATCATTACAAGTCACTTAAAAGAAAAGTTTGGATTGAGTTGTGTATGACAGGGTGATTCTAAAAAAAATTGAGTAGGAAAAGATAAAAGAGAACAATTATAATATAAAATAAGGTGTGAATAGAAGAATTAAATAGAGGAAACAAGTGGGGGTGGAGGGCCACTAAAATTGGCACCTTACTCACATCTGGGTTGAATAAGAAACATCGTGTACATCTGGAAGGGTGCAGAAGTCTACTGAACATGCAGAAAGGTGAGAAAACTGGGCAGTGGGAGGAGGAACTTTTAGAGGCACATATTGGTTGAGATTTGGGAGTGTGGGAAAGAAGATGGAGGGACTTTTGGACAGGCTGGTGAAGTGGGGATTTGGAGGGTGGAAGAAAAAGATAAGGTAACGAGGATAGCGTAAAAAGAGAGGCTGAAGAAGAAAAGAGTGAGGAAAAATAAGAGGGAGGAAAATTCACAAATAGTAATCATTTATGAATGTGAATGGGATGTTTATGGCAGCTCTTCCTGGTGGCAAAGAATTGGAAAATACAAGGATCCCCTTCACTTGGGGAATGAATGAACAACTTGTGGTGTATGGTTGTGATGCAATACTACTGTGCTGTAAGAAATGATGAGCTTATTGATTTTAGAAAATCATGGAAAGACCAGCATGAATGATGAAGAGAGAAGTAAGCAGAGCCATGAGAACACTGTGTACAGTAAGAGCAATATTGTTTTAAGAACAAATTTGAGTAAGTAATTTTTAATATTATAAATATGCAAGTTAAAAATAAAGGGAGAAGCTATCTGCATCCAGGGAAGAAATTGATAAATAGAAATACGTATAGAAAAAAGTTTACATATATGTGTGTGAATGTGTGTGTGTGTGTGTGTATCCTATTGTCTCATGTTAGCCATCTCTAGAGTAAGGCATGGGCAAGAAATTTACATGATTATTTTGTTATATATTTGGAGGGAATAACAAGTTGTACATGGTAGATTTGCAGTTTCATCTTTTAATTGTACTTTGTTATGGAAATGCTTATTTTGTTCCTGGAATTGAAAATAAAATATTTATTTAAAAGAAAAAAGGTTAGAGATAGAATAGAATATTTAGGGACTAGGGTCGAAGGGGATGAAATAAATAGGCAATGTGTTGTGGGGAATAGTTTATGTGTTCAAACAAGTGTTCAGAAAAATTGGGATGGAAGGAGTATCACTGGGTGGAAGTATGCTAACCATTCTGGAATGAATAGAGCAAATATAAACAGTTCCATTTCTTTTGAAAGTGTTCAGACTGTTCAAGTTCTTCCACAGAGCATACACCATAGAAAATGGGAGACTACTAAGAACTGGTAGTATCTTAGCAATTGGGGCATGAATAGAGAGAGCGTTAAGAAAAGGTAAGTGACTTACTGATAAGGCTGCTAATTCAAAGTCACCTCTCTATGTTAGCCCTCAAGTATTTCATATCAAGTGCTGTTGTTATGTCTTCAGAGGTGTCCAGAAGCCAGTCTCATGCCAGAAACCAATAAAAGCTGCTGTGTACCAGATTTGTCACATGGTATAAGGATCAGTGTTTTGAACCTTACAGAAACAGCAAGGAAAAAGATGCTACTGTATCATGGTCCCTGATTCATGGCAGCACAAGAAGAGCATAGGATTGTTACCTGGTAACAAGTGTCTTCAGTTTTACAACTGCTCTACAATTTTCTCCATCATAGTTATAGGTCTGAAGATTATTTTCCTGCTTACCAACAGATAGAAATATAATAAATAGCTCCATCATTGCCTCTGTTGCTTCTATTCCTTTAATTTTCTAGTTTTTACCCCTAGACAGGAGTATAAAAAGAGGAGTTATTATCATATTATGCATCCCCTAGGCAGCAATGTGAACCTATGCGACTATCATTTCCCTAATAAGAAGATGGTTCCTCAAGTCCTTCCCTAATTCAATCCAAGATCTCCTGTTCTAGCATACATATTCAGATGAGGTATAATGTTAATAATTCATAGTGGAATTCAAAGGATGAAATAAAATTTAATTCCTTATATGGACTTGTTTCTGTAGGAGGTAGGAAAAAATATAAACTCTAGAAAGAATTAAAAAACATCCTTTAAATGTTTCTATCAGGGAGGGAATTAAGAACAAAGAGCCACATAGTGAATAAGTACTTGGTTAAAAAAAAAATATATATATATATATATTACATTGTTGAGAATGATAGATACATGAGAATGATAGAGGATACACAATCGTGATCCTTAAGAAGATATGAAGTGTTGATATGATTCCATGATTTGGGATATTGAGTAGTAATCTTCCTTGTAGGCTTTTGCTCTCTTGACAGTACTTGAATATTTCTTCCTTTTTCCCCCTTTCAATAATGTTCCACCATTCCCTATCCCTTTCCTTTTCTCTTTTCTCATTTCACTTACCTCTCCCCCTTCCTATTGGAGCCCCTTGGAATCCAGAGGTCTTGGTTTCAGGCCAGTTCATTTACTACCAAGTAACTTTAGATAAATCAGTTAATTCAATTTGTCCTAAGGGTATTCCACTATAAGATGTGGGGTTTGATTCAAGCATCTTAAAGGTAGGTTATTTTAACTTTGAATTTTTCTGAGTCTTATTCCATATAGTTGGCATATTTGTTCATTTTATTGCCTGGAATAACCTCCTCTTAATCTGGTTTCATTAACCAACATACTCAGATCATTTAATTGAATCCTAGCATTCTTTCAAAGACCAACTTAAATACTGTCTTACACAGCATACTGTCTGAATGTCTAGACAGAAGTAATATCACTCTTTTCTTAACTCCCAAATATCTAGGAGCTATCTTATTATACTTTTAAATCATATCTCATTTTATAGTAATGTGTTTGATACCTCCTTTATTGTCTTTTATGCTCCGCCAAAGCCATACCATATGGTATGTAATATTCTCTTAGGAACTGCCTTGAAAAAGAGATCTATGCTGAATGGTATATAGTCAGGAGGAGATATGAGTCTGGCTGAGGGAATACCAAGAGCTATATAGCATATCTGTCATAAAGGTCTGAAATTGGTTGCAGAAATACTTCTAGAAAAGAATATAAAGGGAAGGGGGAGAGAAGGAGAAGAAGAGGGGGTGAGGGAGAAAAAAGATGAGGGGAAAAGAGAGAGATTTTCTCTCTCTTTACATATATATGTGTGTGTGTGTGTGTTTGTATACATATAAATGTTTATATATTTGTCTGTGTATACACAAACACATATCTACAAACATATATCTACATCTTGGCTAGTCAATTGCAATATTTTCCTCTTATTTAGTATACAAGACAGGGCAGCCTTAGAGTTTTATCCAGAGGATGCTACAAGTTTTTTTTGTCTGAGAGCCTAATAATAAATGTAAAGAACAGTATATTTTAATTGAGAACTAGATTGAAATTCTAATTTTGTAAATCTGTCACACTGTGTACAGTAAATAATTTTTTCTTCTTATTCTTGATATTCCTTTGTTTTGTTGAAAGCAATTGGGACTAAGCAACTTGCCCAGGATCACACAGCTTAATAAGGGCCTGAGGTCGAATTTGAACCCAGGTCCTTCTGACTTAAGGGTGAGTGATCCATCTACTGTGCCACTTAACTGCCCCAATTTGGTTAAATTTTAACTACTCTGAGATTCAGATTCTTTCAGCTTTAAAATAAGAAAAACAATGCAAGGGACATTAACTTCATTGGGTGTTGTAAGGAAAGTTCTTGTTGAACCTTAAATAATACAAATATAAGTTTTTGTATCCCCCAACGTATCTTGCATATACTAGATGCTAAGAAAATATTCCTAAAAACCATGAATGTTGTGTGAATTAGAACAGGTTGAAGCAATAGGAGAAAGATAATATAAATTAGTATAAAAAACACAGTATAAAAATCATAGAAAAAAATCTGTTTTTCATTAAGGTCTATTCTTAAAATTCTACTTAATAGTACCATTAGAAAACAAAACCAATAATGCTAACATTTTTGGGACACCCAAAGAGAAATGACAGCAAGAGCTAATCAGACTTCATAAAATTCCATATTAATGAGCACTAGAAGTGGTGTTCTCCTCTCAATTGTGCCTAGGTAATATACCTATTAACAAAACAATTTCAGGGTTTTCCTAATTAAAATGCATAAGGAAAAGGATTGTTCCATGTGTGTGTATATACACACACATATTATACAGAGACATATATAGAGAGACACATTTATTACATTTCTAATAAATTATTTCATTTCATATTCACAAATTCCCCATAAATTTTGCTAAATATGTATTATTATCCCCAATTTGTTATGAACAAGCTGAATTTGAGAGGGAAAAAAAGTGACTTGGTAGATTAGATTTAAAGCTTGAAAGGGAGTTTATAATTTATCTCGCTCAATAACATTATTTTACAAGAGAGGGTAAGTGCTTTGACAAAGGCATACCTGTATTAAATAACAGAGATGGCATGTGAACTAAGGATTTTTTCTCTAAATACTTTTGACTTTAAATACACAAAACCTTTCTATTGCACTCTTCTATATGGTTATGAATCCAATAAAAGCTGGAGACAAGACTCAAATTCACACCTTCTTATTCCAATCCAAGGATTTTTCCACTACATTGCATAGGCATTTAAACCATTTAAGATAATGGCTACCACTAACAGTCTCATGAATTTCAAATCACATAGACTTCAAAATATTGGAGAATTACAAAGTTATTTCTTCTTTATTTTGTTTAAATAAAATTTTAATGTAAGATCAAAGGCTAAAATAAATTAGCCACAATTTTTACCTTAATAGATATTTAATATTGACACTTTGTATTTTAGGCATAAATTATATTTTATGTACCTTGAAGGAAAATTATGTTCAGATGTATTTCCTCAATATTGTCACAGCTATCAAACTCAAAAAAGAAGAGATTAAGAAGAAATAAAGTCTGCATTGTGCTCATTCTCAGATCTCATGCCAAAAAATTACTCAAGAGGAAAAAAATACTTCTGATATAGATTATATGAACCATATAAAGCCCCATTCCATTCACTAGTGCCATTTCCTATTTGAGACAACAGGAAACTAAAGTACAGGTAATGGATATAGTAGAAAATCTAGAGTTGTAGGTAGATAACGGAAGACAAATTTCCATGATCTTATGACAAAAAAAAAAAAATATATCCCATGAATGTATGGTTACTGTTGTCTCCTCCCCATGGAAATGTGAGAAAAGTTCAGACTTCACCACAGCAAACCATTGCTAAAGAAGTAGTTCTACTCCCCCCTTCCACTAGATTTTTCAGTTTGAGGTATACCCCTTAAGTTTTCTTCTGTGAAGTGGAAATAATAACACTAGCCTCTATGATTCTTACTTAGTTATTATTGTTAGACATAATATCCATCCATAGTTTCACTTGAACATGAATCAGAGTATAGTAAACATGGACAAAGATCCCATTACTTTTTGTGCCAATGAAGTTGTGAACAATAAACACATACTTTGCTGTGTGATATTGAATCTAAGGCCACATCCATAAAAGGCCAGCCCTAGAAATAATTGTGAAGTAATCAAGGTGTCTGTAGGGTTTTTGTTTGTTTGTTTTTATTTTTTTTTGCCAGAAATCAGATTTTCCTACCCAAGTTAAAGATAAAGGTCTGTCATGGTATTTCTGGCACACAACAAGTAACTGAACCTTTTCTTCATTTCATATACCCTCTTGTCAATGTCTTCTTTTCCTAGGTGATAGATATCTAAACTCCTCCACATCCTTGGCAGACTTGCCTAGTGGAACTCAAAGAACCTACTTACCCAATGGGAATAGATCTAAGAAGCTCCTTATCAGTGTTAGGTGAATGAGACAAGTTCCAAGAGAAAAAAAGAAAATTTGACTGGATTTTTTTTTAGCATGAACCATCAATCATAAACAGAAGTCATGAAAATGAGTCACATTAACTTGGTCTTGGTCTTTCCTCATATAGATCTAAGCCACAAAATGTAAAACTGTCCCCTATTTTTGATATGTACACTGATATACTTGGTTCTCTTAGCAGAAATTAAATAATCATTTCTCAAAATCAGTAGTGGTCTACTAAATCTATTATCTATCTTAAATAATCTACATAAAACAATTTCTCCTTCTCTGTAGAAATCTCAAGAGTTTTTTATTTGAAATCCAAATTGCTGAAATCTATCACTCTCACCTTGTTATGCTTTTCTAGGGATATGATTTCCACTGATATTTATTATATTCCTTTGAGCTATTTAGGTGTGTCTCTTGGTGACACTCAGTACACCCAATATGCTTCCCAATGTGGCATGTTATTAGTTGATATAGCACTATATCCTTAAGATGTTAACCTCCTCCTTCTGTACAATACACACACAAATATTCAAACAGACTACTTAATCACATTTAGAACGTAGTAGAAGGTATCCTTTCATAGGACATAAGGCAGGATTCATTGGTCCTTTCTATGATTCTACAGTGCTATGATTATTTCTTATATGAAATTATCTCAGTGCCCTGATTTCCAAAAGATGTAAATGATTTCATGAGTACCTAAACAGGGTTTTGTGGTTTCTTCACCTCAAAAAGTTCCCATCAATCTGAAGTATTACATACTGGTATAATGGAACAATCCAACCATAAGATTATTTTTAGTGGCCCCTTCATTGCTCATAAAAAATTAAGGCTAGGGTCACAACAATACTAAACATCATCAGATTAAGAACATAATCTGATATATTCTAGTTTAGTCACATCTCTGGGCTTTCAGAAGTCCCCATATAATATAAAATAACTAGTATCTACTCAAGCCAAACCAAAGACCAGTTCTTTATATATGAGGTCTGGAAGGGCCATATAGTAACATGGAAGGGATGATATATTCACACATAAGCCTCTTCCAAAGGCTAGCAACATTTTCAAAGGCATACAGCCTTGAAAACTAGCGGTTATTTTTGATTCATTTTCTTCTCCAAAAAAGTATTAAATCTGTATTTCAGGTGTTCTGCATAACACCTGAAAAATATTGCAGGTATTTTAACTTTTCTTCAATTCACATAATTCAATTTCTTTCCCCACTCTAAAGTTTAAGCCTTTATCAACCATTAACTGGAGGTCCCTCATGGGTTTTTCTTCTTCTAATCTCTCCTTTTTCTAATAATTTTTCACCTCTGTCACACCTTTTCAATGCAAAGCTTTTCTCTGCCATCTCTTTTCTCAAAAATCATCAGTCTACTCTCCTTAATGAAGGAAAAGAAAAAAAAGGCAAAGTATAATAAATTAAAATAAGTCACAATCACTTTAGTCTGATATCCAAAGCTCCTCACAATCTACCTCAGATAAGTTTTTCAGTCCTTTCATTTACTATTTCATTTTCTCATCATCATTGTTTCAGCAAATATCTTTTGATCCTGACTGTCCTTTCTACTGAGAAAATTTCTACTACTATCTCTGCATATTGAAAGCCTTGCCATCCTCAAAGGCATTGTCCAAGGTGTCACTTATCCCAGATTACACTAAATATATGTAATCACTCCTTTTCAAAAGTGACTAATGCCCTTTACTTTAGACCTTCTGATATCCATTACAATGTACTATAGGATTTTTTTCTGATATTTATTTTATTCACCCATAACATTGTCTTTAAAAATAATAACATAAACTGTAAAGATATATATTTAGGTATCTATATATGTATATACACACACATTATTTATTTATAAGTCCAAGAAAATACAAAAAAGTAGAGAAGTGTAACTAGAGAAAAATTTGCTTGAAAATATCTATTGATTTTGCAAGCTCATCATGAATCAATAGTGACATGGCAGACTGGAAAGCTAATCTTAAACTGTATTAATAGAATAAATAAGATTTAAAAATAAATGTAGTAACAGCTACAGGGTATTCAGCCCTGGGTAGATAAGATCTGGAATATTAATTTCAGTTCTGATTAATATATTTTTGAAAGAGCATTGCCAGGTTGGAAGGGAACAAAAGGAAAATGATTTCAAGCCTGGTATTCTCAGGAATGTATATATTTCTGGCACCAGGGGTAGATACTATTCTATACTACTAGTAACATGAATCAATTCTTTTCTCTTTTTCACTATAGGATGATCAAATAGAAAAAGATGAGAAAATTAGCAAATTTTTGTTGAGCTAGAAGAGGAGACTCAAACTTAATATCCACAAATCCTTCGGTAGCCCTCTTGTTCCTTTATGCTTAAAAAAAAAATTCTTCTAGTCAGATTATAACGTGTCTTTTAATCATTCATATTCATAGCATTTAGAGTTAAATATGACTTTATCAGTCATCTAGCTCTACCTGCTCATTTTAATATAAATAATAGTAGGAGGAAATTAACCTTTAAACCTAAGTATTCATAGTTCACCAGGGTAGATAGGTGGCTAAGTGGTTAGAGTGCTAGGCCCGGATTCAGAAAAACATGATTTCAAATCTGGATTCAGATACTTCCTAGCTGTGTGACTCTGGACAAGTCACTTAACCCTGCTTGCCTCATTTTCCTCTTCTTTAAATGACCTGGAGAAGGAAATGGTAAACCACTCCAATATCTTTACCAAACAACAACAACAACAACAAAAGTGGGGTCACAAAAAATTTAAAAAACAACAACAGTCTGCAGTCCCTTACTTTTATCTTTATATTTCCTACTAGTTGGTGCTGCCTGTGAATATTCCCATAAAATCATCATCATCATCATCATCACCATCATCATCATCATCATCATTATCATCATCATATGTATAAAATTATTAGTGCTGCAACAAACCAAGATTGGAACCAAAATCTCAGAACCAAATTTCCATAAATTTAGGAAACAAAGATTTATTGAGTTTATCAGGAAGGGAGCCATGTATCTATGGTGAGAAACTAACTGACAGAACAAAAGGACAAACTTCCATAGGTTGAAATTTAGACAGGAGGTGCATTGGTTATGGGGTACTTCTTTTTTTTTGAGGGAGGGGAAGGTAAGGCAGTTGGGGTTAAGTGATTTGCCCAAGGTCACATGGCTAAGTTTTGTGTTAAGTGTCTGAGGTCGGATCTGAACTCAGGTCCTCTTGACTCCAGGGCCAGTGCTCTAGTCACTGTTCCACTTTGCTAGCCCTATGGGGTACTTGTTGATTAGACAGGGCTGTTGCTGGGGGATTGTAGGGTAGGAATAGGAGATGTGCTGCTATCTTTAATTGGACAGAGTCTGTTGCTAGGGCTAGTAAACTGAAAGGCTCTTCTTCAGTTAAGCTATTTCTTTAACCCTGCCCTAATAGGTAGGACTGTCCTTGAAGCTCCAGCAGTAAGGAAGGTAGTAGACATGGTAGGAACTGCAATACAAAGTCAGGGACAAGATACAGGAGTTGCAGACAAAATAGAGTGCTTTAGTTTTTCTCTGTTAACTATAGTTATCACCACCATCATCATTATTCATAAATGTAATATTTATAGTCCTTTAAGGCCTTCAAAGCATTTCACATGCTATCTCAAGAACCCTAGAAGGTAGGTGCTATTATCCCCATTTTACAATTTGTTGTTATTCAGTCATGTATGTCCCTTTGTGACCCCATTTGAGGTTTTCTTGTCAAAAATACTGGAGTGAGTAGCCATTTCCCTCTTTAGTTCATTTTACAGATGAGAAACTGAGGTAAACAAGATTAAGTGACTTGTCAGGCTCACACAGCTAAGAAGTTGTATCATCAATGCAATATTCACAATGCCTATGGCAATTATAAATATGCTGATGTGGTTATTAATCACAAAATATATCAGGATCTCTATATGGGGGATAAAGCTAGAACATTTATTAAAATACCAAATGACTGAGTCCCAAAACCAGAAAGTCAAAGCCATCAGAGTAGTTATGAAATTGGCACAGGTAGATAAAGTATAAAGCACCCACATTCTCAAGCCTTTAAAACAGAACAGGCTACCTCAGGCAAAGGTCTTCCTCTCCCCATTCACAGCAACTACTCAGCATTCAGGAAGCATGCTCTTAGCAGCTCCAGCCCCTGGCACTCCTCAGCAGGAATCCTTGGCAGAAATTCTGGCTGGCTCAAAAAGGGCTTCGCGCCTCTACCTCCACCTCGGCACGACCACTGCCAGTGCCGCTGCCTCTGCTGCTGCTGCCACTGTGGCCGCCACTGCCAGTCACTGCAGGAACTCTAGCTTGGCTTCTGCTTCCTCTTGCCCAACCCCTTCCTGCTATGTCAGCAAGTCCAATGGGGCATGGAAGATATTTAAATCCCATAACCCTTACAGAAGTGTCTGAGGCAAGATTTGAATTCAGAAACATGAGTCATCCTGATTTCAGACCTGGCACACAATCCACTGTACCACCCAGCTGCCCTCCTCCTCCATCTTAAAATTAAAGAACTTAATCTGATAGAAGATAATTTGTCTATGGTCACAAAGTTAGCAAGTCTCTAAGGCACAATTCAAATTTGGTCTTCCTGATTCCTAGTCTAGCACTCTATCCAACATTATACAACCTAGCTGTCTCCGTTTGAAACATTTCAGAAAGTCTCTTTTGACCTGGTATAGTTATGAGAATCATAGGGTTATAACTAAAGATTAGTTAACTAAGAGAGATTTCATACTATGCAGTATCCTGAATTCATCTATGAGAAAATTGAGGCCCAGAGGCTTGATCTGACTTACACAAATTTACACAGGTAGAAGTGGCAGAGGCAAGATTTGCCTAAAAACAACAGCAAACAAATAGCACGCTTTCTGCTTTGTTAAACCATCTTCATAATTTTCACAGTACAATAAGGTTTTGAAATGAATATAAATAAAAAGAATGATTGATTGCTTATGCCATCTTTTCTCTGGCCTGTCTTGTTACTGAGGTTACCAAGCAGAAAAGGTATTAGAATACTTCTTGGGGCAGAGTCAAGATGGCGGACTAGAAGCAGGGCCCCCCCTGGCTCCTGCTTCCACCTTCCCCAATCCATGCAAAAAGGGGACTGTAAACAAACTTTGGAGCTGCAGAACCCACAAAATGACACAGAGAAGCTAACCTCCAGCTGAGGACAGCCCGGCAGGCTGGCAGGAATTGGCTAGCACAGTGCTCTGGGAGCTGAGCACAACCCCACACAGAGGCTTTAGCTTCGGGGGGTCCTGACCAGCCCCTCTCCGGAGGGACTCCAGATCAGCAGCAGCTGTGGCCATTTCCAGATTTATCAACACATAGATGTAAAGGACAAAGTGAGAGGCCAGTGCAGTCTGGATTTTGGGACCCAGTAAGTGGGGGGTGCATGGCTTTTCCCCCCTGGGGTGAGAAGCCACTGAGACGCTGGCACAGCAAGCCAGTGCCACTTGGCAGCTTCAGCTCCTGGCCTGCCGAGTGTGGGTGGACCAAGCACCAGTATAAGGGGTAATTACTCTTGCTTTAACATGATTGGATCTGGATTGCAGTCTAAGGTGGAGGTCCTGGGGTATGTTTCAAGATTGCCAGAGAGTGTGGAGGCATCAGAGAGGGCACCCATCCAATACCACTGGCAGCTGAGAAAACCCCAGCGTTTGGGATATTTCCCCTGTCTGGTGGCAGACTACTGTGGCAAAAAGCCCAGGGGTCAAGTGACTAAGGGGTGACATGAGCAGGCAAAGAAGACAGAAGATTCCAATATCAGACTCCTATTTTGGGGACAAAAAAGAGCAAAGCATGGAACAGGAGGAAAACAGTGAAGTCAGAACTCCTGCACCAAAAGCTTCAAAAGAAAATACTAGCTGGTCACAGGCCATAGAGGACCTTAAGAAGCAGATAAGAGAAGTTGAGGAAAAATTGGGAAGAGAAATGAGAACAATGCAAGAAAATTACAAAATGAGAAACAACAGCCAGACTGAGGAAAATAACACCTTAAAAAATAGGCTAACTCAAATGGCAAAAGAGGCTCAAAAGGGCAATGAGGAGAAGAATGCCTTAAAAAGCAGAATTTGCCAGATGAAAAAGAATCTCAAAAGCTCACTGAGGAGAATCATTGCTTCAGAATTGGATTGGAGCAAATGGAAGCTAGTGACATTATAAGAAATCAAGATGCTGTTAAACAGATCCAAATAAATGAAAGAATAGAAGGCAATGTGAAATATCTCATGGGAAAAACCACTGACCTGGAAAATAGATCCAGGAGAGATAATTTAAAAGTTATTGGACTACCTGAAAGCCATGATCAAAGTAAGAACCTAGAAATCATCCTCCAGGAAGTTCTCAAAGAAAACTCCCCTGATGTTTTAGAACCTGAGGGCAAAATAGAGGTTGAAAGAATCCACTGATCACCTCCTGAAAAAGATCCCAAAAAGAAAATTCCTAGGAATATTATAGCCACGTTCCAGAATTCCCAGATTAAGGAGAGAATATTACAAGCAGCCAGGAAGAAACAATTTGAATATTGTGGAAACACAATCAGGATAACCCAGGATCTGGCAGCTTCTACACTGAGTGATCGAAGGGCTTGGAATATGATATTCCAGGGGTCAAAAGAGCTGGGATTAAAAACAAGATTCACCTACCCAGTAAAACTGAGTATCATGTTTCAGGGGAAAATGTGGTCATTCAGTGGAATAGAGGACTTTCAAGCATTCTTGCTGAAAAAACAAGAGGTGAATAGAAAATTTGACATTCAGATACAGGAAGCAAGAGAAGCATGAGAAGGTCAACAGGGAAAAGAAATCATAAGAAACTTATCAAAGTTGAACTATTAACATTTCTACATGGAAAAACAATAATTGTAACTTATGAAACTTTTCCCAGTAGTTGAAAGGTATAGAAATATATCTATATATCTATATCTATATATATGTCTATATGTGAGGGTATATGGGCATATGAATACATATGTGAATGTGTGTATATATGTTTACAGGTATACATAGAGGACAAAGGACCAATGTAACAGGAAGGGATGATACTTAAAAGGTGAAATTAAGAGGTGAGAGAGGAATATAATGAGAGGAGATGGGGAACGACAGAATGGGGTGAACTATCTCATATAGAAGAGGCAAGGGAAAATGGTTACAATGGAGGGGAAGAATAGCAAGGCAAAAGGGAATGGGCCAATCTTATTCCCATTGAATCTGGCTTGAGGAGGGAATGAAATACAGACTAAATAGGGTATCTCACCCTCCAGGAGAGTAGGGGGAGAAGGGGTTGAGAGGGGGTATGATGGAAGGGAGGGCAGACTTGGGGGAAAGGAAGTTGGAAGCACCCACTTTTGAAAAGGGACAAGATCAAAGTAGAGAATAGAACAAGTAGGAGGTGAGATAGGAGGGAAGGAAGTATAGTCAGTCTTTTACAGCATATCTACTCTGTTATTGTTTTGCATTAGCTATACATGTACAACCTATACTGAACTGCTTATCTTCCCAGTAAGGGTGGAGGACAAGGGAGGAAGGGAACGAATCTGGAATTCAAATTTTTAAAATGAAATTCATATATATATACTATTATCAATACTATTTTACATGTAATTAGGAAATAAGCTATACAGGCACTGGGGCATAGAGATCCACTGGAAAAGTCGAAAGGGGTATGGGAGAAAATATGGGAGAGAGCAGAATGGAGGAGCGGAAATCCTGTGGGACTGCTATTTTGGGGCGGTGGGTAGGGGAACATCGGGGAGAAAATTTGTAACTCAAAATCTGGCGGAAATAAATGATGTAAATCAGAAGTTAATAAAGCATTTGAAAATTAAAAAAAATAATACTTCTTGGATAAGAAGTAGGATTGATTGGATAAAAGTTGTAAGGAGGCAGGTTTTCAACTTCCTAACATTTAGAGTTACAGTAAAATGGAATGAATTATTTCTGAAAATAGGAAATTATCCCTAGCTATTGATCTTAAAACAAAGGTTATATGAACACATCCCTGGAATGTTGTAGAATGGAATCTTGTTCAGGCATGGCTTAGATTACACAGTTCTAAAATATATTGTGATCTTTGAGATTCTATGGGAAATCTGTTTAAAATGTGCTATAAAGAGAGATGACATTTAAATTTTATGATGTTTTGTTGGTGGTGGTATTGTTTTATTTCGCTTTGAGACTGAGTTCCCTTATTTCACCCAGGCTGGAAGCCTAGCTGTTTCCAAGCATAGGTTAATCCCAATACTGTTCAAGATGAAAACTTTTGCCCAGTCCCTGGAAATCCTCCACCTCATGGGGCTCACCTTTTTTGGGCTTCATTTGTACATACACTTGATCAGGCTTTTTTTGTTGTTGTTAGTTATTTCAGTCATGTCTGACTCTTCACGACCCCATGTGAAGTTTTCTTGGTAAAGATACTGGAGTGGTTTGCCATTTCCTTCTCCAACTCACTTTACAGATGAGGAAAATGAAACAAATATGGTTACATGACTTGCTCTGAAGTAAGTGTCTGAAGTGAAATTTGAACTCTAGAAGATGAGTCCTCCTGTTGCCTAACCCAGAACTCTATTCATTGTGCTACCCACCTGATGAGTTTCACCTTTACCAAAGCTCATAACTCCTGAACTCAAGCCTCAGCTTGCCTCATAGAGTGTATTACAAGCACAGTCCTCTATTTCTGGAGACTTTTTCCACTTTAAATGCACCACATGGCAATTTAAAGTTAGAGTTTCCTTATCTTATCATTTTGTACTAAAATATTATAATTTTATTATTACACATAAATTGAATAACATTACAATTTCCCTCTGCTTAGACTTACTTAATGGCTGTATACATCCTACAGGAAATAAAATCAGAATGTACATACTGTAAGCAAGTGCTTCAGTTCTTTGAAACCAAGTATGTATGAAGTTCTCATACCAGTTTCTAATTACTGCACATCTCAAGACTCTTTTGGTGGCAAAGCAAAACTAACATAATTGAGATTTGGAATCATGGGGACCTTTATACTTCAATAAACTCCCCTTCCAATAATTAAAATGTTAATTTTGATTAGTAGAATCTCTACATGAGAGACTAGACCACAAAATTGTTTTTTGTCTTTTTAATTTAAGGTCACCTTATTACCAGGACAAAAGAGAAGTACAAATGATGGAGATGAATTTAGAACTGTGTCTTTAAACATTATAGGTGAAAATGATAGTTTTAGTCTCTAAATAGAGAAAAATCTTACAAATTTTGGAGTTTCAGAAACTATTGTGGAAAGATGGATCCTTTCCTGTATTCACAATGAAGTGGCTACTGCTTTCCCTTCTGAAATTAATTTATATCTACTCCGTACATACTATATATAGTTATATACATACTATATATATATATACCTAATTATTCACATCACTTCTCCACCATTAGAATGTGATAATCATTTAATATCAATTTAATAGCCTCAATAAGAACCAGGACCTGAACTAATCAACTAGAAGAAGAGTCTGGATCTAAACTCAGAGAATACCACTTCCGATGTCAACAAAGCCAGATGGGGCTGACTTTATGGCCATTAAGGATGAGATCCTTAACCCATGGTACTAACCTGAGTAATGGGACTTTTTCTTATCTTAATATGTTTTGGACATGTGTTATGTTATGCCATGTTAAAGGTAAAGAAAACTGAGATATCTTGGGTCATAATTTCTATCGACACTTTGTCAACTTTTTAATTTTATTGTATTTACCACCTATCCAATTAAGAAAATTCCTTTCTCATTCAGTGATTAAACATTTAGGGAGATCATACATTTTAGTGACACAGTGTCCCTGAATTGGGATGGTTCTAAAATGTATTTAAGCTTTCTCATTCTTTTGCTCAAGCAGACAGAACTTAGGTTCTGGCTCCGTGCAGCACATAGCTGCTAGCTTTAAGGGAATAAATGATAAAAATGTATATCACTTAGTCCCTTTGTTTCCTTTAACCAAACTTTTGGTTTGACAAATGTAAAGTCCTTGAAGGCATAGGCTTATTCCAGAACCTAGCACATAGTAGGCATTTAATTAGTGCTTGTTGAATCCTTAGTTTTGGATTTAGTTGGGAGTAATACAAGGATAGGCCGAGCGGTACAGACAACTACTTTTTATTTCTCCAAGAAGCACACTTTCATCATATTTTTCTGGCATATTTCTTAATGGTTTTAAAGGCTAAATATGTATATAGAGATAGATATAGATATATATATACACACACACATATACATATATACACACATATTTATATATATATATATATATATAGTATGTGTTGTCTAGTTGTTACAGAGGCTATAAGGTGTAAATTTGTATTAAACTAACATTCTGATGACAATATGCAACATGGATTAATAATAATATAGATCCAATGTTTTGCATTATGTTTTTTCTCTTTTTTCCTCACTTGATTATAGTCAAATTTCTTTTAAGTCTCTGTTAAGAGCCCTAGAATATGAGCCCCTCACTCCATACTAAAATCACATAGCCTCTTGCTTTGTCTCTGGGGCTAAAGTTTAAAAAAAAATGTTCATTTAAGGGTCTCTTCCACTTTCTTTTCCTGGTTCTTCAATCCCTCTAAGCTTTCATAATGTTTAAGAAGAGAATTATTAACTTAAAGCAGGTGCTTATGAACTCTGTTAACTGATGGACAGATTTGGTCAATTTACCAAGAAGATATAAACCTCCACCCTTTTTGTAAATTTAGCCTCCATGTCTGTCCTGTATACAGTGAATCAATACAAAGTTTAATAAACATATCTATTTAAAAGCTTGCCAACTGATCAAAATATACACTAGCTATGTAAATCAAAAGTTGTCACTTGCTCCTGCTTTTTCAAATACTCTCTAATTATATGTTGATGGGAGCAGAAAGGAGTGAACAAAACACTAGAACAATAAAATAAACTTGTCTTTTTGAAGATGAGCAGGCTTGGCAGTGTGCTTCAAAGGCAACTAGGACTCTAGTAAGGAGATCATTTCCAAATGTCCTACTTGGACTCATTACAGACTTCACATTTGGCTTTCTGAATAATTTCATCAGCATCATCTACAAATCATACTTAGGATGACACATCAAGACAGGACTTGAATAATGGTGTGTTGATTGTCATTAAATTTATGCTCACTATATCTCAGGCCCATTAGGCTGACTATACAGAAGTGATTTCAAGTAATGTGGTTCTAATGTTTTATATACATACATATATATATGTATGTATATATATATATATATATATTTCTATCCTTTAGTAGAGTCAGATGTCTTTTAGGCCCACCTTAAAATCTTTTTAGCACCTGAATCTGTAACTCTGTACAAAGACATGTAATGAGGAGGGGATTCATTAAGAAGAGGAAAGAGAAGGGAAGGGGGAGGGAGGGAAGGAAGTAAAGGAAGAAGCTAATCCTGAATAGAACTTTACCACTATTTCCTATCTGAACTGTACTTTAGCTTAACTCCAGACCATTTCATACTTTTAGAAGTATATGCCTATTTTTTTTTCCTCTCCAATCCCTCTCTTCACCACAGCATGTTCCGTATACCCTTACTTCTTACCTTTTTTGCATAAATCACATGCTTTAAACATTTACATTTAAAGTTTGCAAACTTTGTCTCCTAGTAAAACCCTACCCTGCGAGTTCACCATCTCATAGAGATTACTACACTGACTTCCCTAAGGCTATGAGAGTGGATGCTTATCTCTGGCAGGACTTTCCAGTTGGAAAAGTTTTGAACAAAGGTACATACATTAAATTTATATCTATTGATCTAGGACCAACCTAAAAAATTCAGAGACTCATCAGCACAGGATTCACCATAAGATGATAAATGTTTAGATCATAGTAATTTCATGAAAACAGTCTACTAATGAAAATAAAGTGTGGTCTACATGTCTTCTAAAGCAGAGTCTATAGTCATTGATATGGGTGTTGCCTAACAAGGGCACAAAATAATTTTTGTCTGTAGTAAACAGCCCAACATTGCTTTTTTTTTAATTTTTTTTTTAGCAATCGGGGTTAAGTAACTTGCTCAAGGTTACACAGCCAGTTATTTCTGGGTGTGATGCTGAGTATCTGAGCCCGGATTTGATCCAGGTCATCCCGACACTGGAGCCAGTGCTCTTACTCGCTGTGCTACCTGGCCGCCCCCCAACATTGCTTTTTGATGATGTATATTATATGACCATCCTTTAGTCATTAGTTTATTACTTAGGGGTTTGTTGCACTTGCCCAAGTCATAAAAGGTGGACGTGCTCATTTGCGAGAATGTAGGGATATACTTTTTGGAGAAGATATTCTGTATTCACCTTCCAAGTGGATGCAAACAACGTCTCTCTATTGGTTTTATAGTTTAAATTGGATATATCTTCAACATTGCAATACTGGCACAGTTTCAATATCTTTTTGGCAGAGTTCAGAGAATGAAATCCTATTCATTCCTAGCACAGGTGCTATGAATTAAGTTCTGGGGGTGGGGGAGGGGCAGAGAAAGGGTTGCTACTCCACCCTTTCAGGTCCTACAGCACTGCTAAATGAGCTTGGAGTTTTGGTCTTTTTCTTTGTCCTTTTCAGTCGTAAGGACAGGGGGTAAAGTACCCTAACCTAGGAGCTTGAGCCATAACAACTTTACAGGCATGATTCTAGGAAGGATATTGCTACTTGTCTAAGAAATCCATGAGAAGCAACAGTTCTAGGAACTTAGCCCAGACAACTTCAAGATTTGGAACTTGGTAGAATTGTACTACATAGGAATTGAGTTAAACTAGGAATACAATCCCTTTCTTATCCAAAGAAACTCAGGTAGTGTAGGGTGGATTATTAACCTTAGGTATGTTTGTTTTTGCAATATTTTTGATGTAGTTTATCACATCATTATTATTACATTATACAAAGATGTAGTAATAATCTGATTATTAAATACTTAAAGGCATTTGAAGTGCCAGAGACACACTCAGATTGGGAGGATATAATTGGTGAGAGTCTGAAACAAAGATAGAGACTAAACACCTCCACAAATCCTCTTAAGGATAACAGAGAATCCTGGCCTAGTCATGAAATGTAACAAACCTGGTCTTCAGATGGTGTGGCCAGAGTATTCACTGTTGTTTAAGTATTAACTTTGAATGATTATCTGCAAATTAAAGCAAGAGAAGAAATTCAGACAACCACACAGTAAGTCAGAGCTTCAGGAAAGAGACCCTAATTATAATCTATTAGGAAACAACAGCAGTCAAATATGGAACAAATATCACTATCCTTATTCTTAATTGTGGTTCACAGAATCATGAACAAATGAAATGGGGCAGGGGAAGCATGTATTAACAACTTACAATGTGTTAAACAATATGCTTGCTTCTGGGAATACAAAAAAAAAGAAAAAATGGAATCCATGCTTTTAAGGAATTTACATTCTAATAAGAGGTGTGAAATGAATGTAAGAGAGTGATGGCCAAAGGATATTTTTCCCTTAAAAAATTATTTATTTACTTTTAGTTTACAACATTCAGTTCCACAATCCCTGGAGTTCCAAATTTTCCCCCTTCCTTCTCCTCCCCCTTCCCCTCCCCACCATGGTGGCATGCAATCCCATATAGGTTCTACAAATACCTGCGCATTAAACATTAGTCAGGTTTTAAAGAGGAATTACAACGAATGGAAAGAACAACAAGAGGAATGAAACAAAACAAAACAAAAAAAAAGAGAGAGAGCAAGTAGTTTGCTTCCATCTGCATTTAGACTCTGTTGTTCTTTTTCTGGATGTGGCTATCCCTTTCCATCACTTTTGGAACTGTCCTATGACCTTGCATTGCTGAGAGGAGCCCAGTCCATCAAAGTTAGTCATCACAGATAAGATGTGTCTGTAATTGTATACAAAGTTCTCCTGGTTCTGCTCTCCTCACTCAGCATCAGTTTAAGTCTCTCCAGGTTATTATGAAGTCTGTCTGTTCCTCATTTCTTATAGCATAATAGTCTTCCATTACATTCATATATCACAACTTATTTAGCCATTCCCCAATTGATGGGCATCCCCTTGATTTCTAATGCTTTGCCACCACAAAAAGAGTTGCTATAAACATTTTTGTATATATGGGTCCTTTTCCCCATTTTTATGATCTCTTTGATATACAGTCCTACATGTAGTATTGCTGGGTCAAAGGGTATATGCTATTTTTTAATAGACCTTTGGACATAGTCCCAAATTGCTCTCCAGAATGGCTGAATCAGTTCACAACATCACCAGCAATGCATTAGTGTTCCAATTTTTCCACAACCTCTCCAGCATTCATTGTTTTTCTGTTTTGTCATCTTAGCCAATCTGACTGGTGAGATGTGGTACATTTGAGTTGTTCTGATTTTCATTTGTCTAATCAGTAGTGATTTAGAACATTTTTTTCCATATGCTTATAGATATTTTTAATTTCTTCCTCTGAAAACTGCCTGTTCATACTGGCCAAAGGATAGTTTAATTTGTGAAGTCATAGGAAGGTGAAGGAGCAATAGAGAAAGCAACTGACATACTCTTTCCAGAAATGATAGAGTGTCTCGTAGCAATAGTGAAGACTGCAATAAGATGACGGGGTTGAACAACAGTCAGAACCAAGGCAGGCTAGAAATGGCAGCTTCCTTCCTGTCAGGATAGTATAGCTGTATTTTCTTATTTGAGTGGCTTAGGGAATGACCTCTGAAGGTTGAATGTAGTTGGTGAAGCACCAGTGGTGTAGCTTATAAGAAAATGGCCAGAGTGAAGTATGGTCATATTTAAGGCTAGTGAGAAATAATGAACTGTCATCCATACAGTTATTTCTGAACCACTGAAGTTGTGAATCCTAGGGAAAAAAAATAATCTGAGTTGGAAAGGACCTTGGAGGTCATATGGTTAAAATATATTCAGTAAGTAAATATTCTACCTTGGTTTTAAGATCTTAAGTGTGGGGGGGGGGAGGGGGGAAGCACATTAATTTCAGGGTCAATTTTATTCCACTTTTGAATGTTCTTCCAACAAGCTTTAAGTCTTTTCATTTTCAACTTTTCTCCATTGTTCCAGGTTCTTTATATCAAGGGCCAAGAAAAATAAGTATAATTTCCCTTCCATATGACAGCCCTTCATGTAGTTAAAGATGACAATTATGCCTTTCATAACTATTCTCTTACCTATATTAAGCAACAAGAGAGCCTTCACCTCATCACCTATTATGCTAGTACCCGTTTACCATTGTACTTCCTGAAATATATTATCCAATACTGAAAATATTATCCTGATGTAACTAGCTTAGAGAAGTCATCATTCACTTCAGGCCTCTCTTAACACAGCCTTTCATCATATTTTTGTTTATTTGTCTGCTGTATTAGATTCTTGAATAATATTAAGCTTGAAGTCCACTAAAAACTGTGAGCATAATATGGAGGAAATATTATCTAATCATACATAAAAGTTGATATTTTTAATTTAATTTAATATTTTACATTTATCCACCATAAATATTTTATAGACTCAAACCAACATTTTATCCTTTTGATTTATTTTGAATTTCTGTTTTATACAAAGTGTTGCCTATCCATTGTAGGTGTCAATTGTACACTTTCCAGTATGTTTGCAAACGTTAATAAAATACTTATTGACTGGCAGATCACAAATTGTATAAAGTACTATATGTTTATAAACATATATGCCTATCTATCTATCTATCTGTCTATACACACCCTTGTACATATATACCTATATGTGTATTTTCCCCCAAAAAATCTATAAAAATATTTATATGCATAATTCAAGCATAATTCTTGAGACTCTCTACTAGAGACTATTCTACAAGTTGACACCAACCCATTAATGTTCTCTTTGGGATTATTCACTCAGTTCAAATCACAGATTGAAAGATACAAATTGTCATTTACTCTTTCAAAATCTTATAGCTATGAATCCTAACCATAGAAGATATCTATTTCAAAAATAGAACCCATTTCTTTTTTGATGATTTAAAGATTTTTTTTTAATTCTTTGGTGTAAGTACTCCAGCCACTAACCTAGAACACAGCTCCTCTTATTTATAGATGAACTATTAAGTGTTATAATACCTAAAAATATCAATCACCTTGAAATCAACATAGTAACTGGCTTGCATGAAATCCTCAAGCAAGAGATTTATCCTTTGTATATAAATAAGAAATGAAGATTATCTTTTCTTCAAGAATGAGATGGGGGCCACTACTTAGCCAGGTTCCATCTCTCAACATCTTGGATCAGAGTCTGAATGTTTGTTATTGTTTTAATGTTGTTTTTATTGCTAGGGATTCTGGGACTTTGATTTTTCTCTCTGAAAAGTAATGAAGTTGTCCCTGGAACTTGTTTGCTACAGAGGACTACGATTCAAAATAATGGTTTCCTCAGTTCTTACTACAGATTCCTAGTGCCCTATGGCCATAGTGATGTGGTTCTCTGTAACAACAATGCTACTTGCAGCTGCTATAGGGGTGTAAGACCAATAACCCCAACACAAAAGAGGGCTGCTAGCACAGGTTCTTTGATCTGCTTTTCTGAAGAAAAGAAACTTAAAAGGGGTCAGCAATCTTACTTATTCAAACATATGCAATATATACTTAGTTCAGGGGAAAAAGTCAGCACCCTGAATATCAGAGATATTACAAACAGAAATTACAAGCAGAAATAATAGCATAAAGACAGACAGGGCTTCTAACCATATAATAGTACCAAATAATACATACATCAGAGATCAACAAACAGATCCAACTGTCAGATCATTACATAAATACATACATAGTTACCAGAGAGAGAAGCACCAACATTGGGTTTTCATAGCTGGAGGGCTTCTTAATGGCTACCCAGAGTCCCATCTGACTATATCACTGGAACAGTCTTCCCATGAGTGATGCTCAAAGCAAAATGCTAACCTCAGAGTAATATATATGTGTGTATATATATATATATTTCTTCAGGGTCAGAGGACATCACAACTCTCTTGTGACCCACTGTCTAATTACAAAGTAACAAAATCTGTGGGCCTTCCTGAAAAACAAGCCTGCCCTAATCAAGCTTTTCTTGTTGGGCTCTAGGTGAGGCCTATTAATGGGCTGGGTGGGGAAGATCTTCAAGTCCCATTAACATTACTCTTGCTGATCATTTTTTTAAAAAATAGAAAGGCCTTGCCATGTAGACTCAGGAAAATTCAAATATGGCTAAAGTCCCAAAGCAGTGGGAGTCATCATACACTACCATGTTAACCAGATATTTCCAAATGGTCTCAAAAAGTGAGAGAGGGAATATGTATTCTACCCAAAGTAAGTGCTTAAGTATTATTATTGACCATCCTTTCTGTATTGTGGCTAATTAATTTGTATTTCAATAATTGTGAAATGATCTACAAATGTCTCATTTCATTCTAACACCAAACAATCTAATGGGGGACTAGTTTGTAATGGCTGACCATTACAACTACTATACAAGTTTCCTAAAGGAGGAAATTCCTTCTATTAATTAAAATCAGTTGAACTTTATCATTTGGTCAAATAAGATAACATTTGTAAAGTGTTGGGCATGGTGCCTGTCACATAACAGACATCAAATAAATGCTTATTCCCTCATTTTTCTCATAGGGAATTATCTGGGCCAGTCAGAGGTTCATTGACTTGAATAGAAAGTCAGTAAGTCATACATGTGGTTCTAGAACCTAGGTCTTTATGACTCTGAGGACAGGTCTCTATCCTCTATGTATCATTGCGTCTCTAATTCTATAATTATCATAATTAACTGTATCACGTCACTAATGTTGAAATGAATAGTGATTTAATGTTAGCAGCACTAAAGAAAGAATTGAAAGTGGCATGGATGTAAAGTAGATATAAATGTTCTCTCAGCTTCAGTATTTTGGAGGAAGAGATCTTTCAGAAATTATTATTTAGTCAGGGAAGAATATTCTATTTTGAAATGTGATCATCCTGTGAAGATTTTGTAATAATTATTAGGGGAAAAAAATTCAGGTTGAGGTATAGAGGAAAGCAAATGAATGATATCACACTAGGCTTCTGGAATTCTAAAGAAATTATTTTATGGGTCAAATTATAACATAAGAAATTCTAATTATGTGCACATGTATGTTCTGCTCAGAAGAAAAAAATGGCCTGCATGTTACAATGTTTTCCTCCTTGCCTTTTTGCCTACTTTTAGATAGGTTACTATGTTCAATTTTTATTTATGCGTTGAATTTACAGCACACCATAGTAACTAAATTGCATTTCTCCACAATGTCACCAAATCAAGTTAAATATTAATGTCAGAACATCAAAGTCTGGAATTTCAAAGCTTAGTTACACAATAGACACTGAACTTTGCTTTTGAAAAAGAAACAGCTTGAAAAAATAATATCCAATTTTTAAATTATTTTCCTCAAGAAGTTCATTGCTACATACTATATTTCTTGAAAGAATGTTAGCTATCCATGTAGATTTCTAGTAATGACAAGTTAAATAATGGCAATAATAGAATTTGAAATTTGAAATTTGAAATATTCAAAGAAATTATTTTTTCTGTCATCAATATTCCATTCAACTACTTAAACAGATAAGGTAATCAAAGTAATTAAATCCATTTCAAATGATAACGACAATGAAATGGCCTTTAAAGTAAACTAGCAAAAAAAAAACCTTATAGAACTTTTCCCACATTGTCCTTCTTGCTGAGTTGAAATTACAATTAATATTCTTGTTTTCTGGAAGCTGGAAAAGACCTAAATGTATTTTAGCTATGTTCATTTCAATTCAATTAGAGATTTGAGGAACTGGAATGAGAGAGAGAGAGAGAGAGAGAGAGAGAGAGAGAGAGAGAGAGAGAGAGAGTCAGAGACAGAGAGTCAGAGACAGAGAGAGAGAGTCAGAGACAGAGATAGAGATAGAGAAAGACACAGAATAAATATGGAAATAATAACTAATATTTACATAGTGCTTTAAGTTTCACAAAACTCAATACATTGTTTCACTGATTTTGTAAATGAGAATTCAAGAAGAATAAGGAAAAGAAGCAAAAAGGATTATCTAAAATGCAATTTAAATATAAAATTGAGGTTCAGGAATAAAAAAAATAGTGATTTTTAATTTAAAAGAGGGTAAATTTCTTAGATTTTCAAAGATTTTATTTTATTTTAAAGAAATCTTTTTTAAAGAGGCCTTTACAATTGTTTTGATTAGGTGAAGAGGTCATTCTCTGCCTCATTTTTATTGAGACTCATTCACTGAATGGACACAACCTCAGTCGAACTCAAACCTGTTAAAGGCCTTGTAATGGTAATAAGAATTTGAAGATCTTTTCTGTCCTTTAAAAAGCCTAAGGGAATTTGAAGACCTTCAGTGCTTTGAAAATATCTAATAGGCTTAATGTAATCACATGGGGGGAGGAGTTTGCTGAAGGGTGGAGCAGAACACACAGGAAGCTGGGAGTCAGAGCTAGGTAGACTGGGAGGAGGAGAGCAGTTGTCCCAGGGAGTCAGTCAAGTTTGTGAGTAAAAAATACTGGTTTGTGGAAAGGCTAAACGATGCTGTGACTCTGTGCTGTTGTAACTTATTAACTTCTTTGCTACTATGATGGAATCGGCATATTTTGTGTTGGGATTTGGTTTTCTGGTGTCTGAATAAATGTTTTGCTTCTGTTTTCTATATGGAAAGTCTGTTATATTTTGCTATTGCGCACCATGCAGGTATATTTATACTGATCATGGGGACTGTGTATATTGCATTGGTGCTACAAGCCTTAGCTTGAAAAGACCGAGGTCTCCCAATGCATCCTAGGCCATCTCTAGTTGTCCTGATCTATATCTGGCCACTGGACAAAAATGGCTCCAGACAAGAAAGTGATGCTAGTGATTTTGCTCAGTCCTCCTTCACTTATATAAAATTCACATGCATGCCATGGCATCATCATATTCCTGAAATCATGGTCTTCTCTGAGAATGAAGTAGAAACAGCAACCTCTGTAAGTAGAAACAGAGCTGCCCACTGGGGAACAAAGTGGAACTGGCCAGTTGGGCAACAAGCAACATGATTTTCTTCCTTCCTTCCTTCCTTCCTTCCTTCCTTCCTTCCTTCCTTCCTTCCTTCCTTCCTTCCTTCCTTCCTTCCTTCCTTCCTTCCTTCCTTCCTTCTTTCCTTCCTTCTTTCTTTCTTTCTTTCTTTCTCTTTCTATCTTTCTGTCTCTCTCTTTCCTTCCTTCTTTCTTTCTTCCTTTCTTTTTCTTTCTTTCTTTCTTCCTTTCTACCTTTCTTTCCTCCTTCCTTTCTTCTTTTCTTCCTTTCCTTCATCCTTTCTTCCATTCATTTTCATTCTTTCTTCCTTTCTTCCTTCCTTTCTTCCTTTAGTTCTTTGTTTGTTTCTTTCTTTGTTTGTTTGTTTCTTCCTTTCTTTCTTCCTTAGTACAAACAGTAGCTAAGGGTAATTTGCCATTGTTTTAAACTTAGTATTTGAACATATGACATTATTTATTAATTCAAATTATGCAGGCTTTTCACTCAATTTAATAAATGATTTTAACCAAAAACTAGATCTCATCTGTAAAGAAAAGAATGAACTTCTATGTGGATACTACTGAGTTAAATAAGTAAAATTAAACAGAAATAGAAATGGGCCCACTAATATGTGTATAAAGGGTCACATATAGACTTAGATAACCACATATTAACATTATCTACATTTCATTGTGTTTTTACTTATGTTGTTAACATTTCTCAATTACATTTTAATCTAGTTCAGATGACACTGAAGAGAATTAGGGACTTACTGTCATGATTTTCAAACCTTTAAATTAGATGATATACAATAAAGTTTTTAATAGATATTTTCATTTTAATAGATATTTTCATGTCATGTGAACTCATTCATCAGTCTTAGAAGTGAACTTCATGAATGAAAAATTTCCCTCCCAATGATTTTAAAAGAGTTTTAAATTTCTTAGAAGTGAACCTCATTGGGGCGGCCAGGTAGCACAGCAAGTAAGAGCACCAGCTCCAGTTTCAGTATGACCTGGGGATCTAATCCAGGCTCAGACACTTAGCACCCACCCAGAAACACCTGGTCATGTAACCTTGAGCAAGATACTTAATCCCAATTGCTTAGAGGTGGCCAGGTGGCTCAGCGAGTAAGAGCACCAGCTCCAATGTCGGGATGACCTGGGGATCAAATCTGGGTTCAGATACTTAGCACCACACCCAGAAATAACTGCTAGTGTAACCTTGAGCAAGTTACTTAACCCTGACTGCTTAAAAAAAAAAAAGTGAACCTCATGGGGAATCAGGACGGCGGAAGAGAAGCAGGACCTCCCCGCTGCTCTGGCTTCGACCTTCCCCAATCCATGTAAAAAGAGGACTCTAAACAAACTTTGGAGCTACAGAACCCACAAAATGACACAGAGAAGCTAACCTCCTGCTGAGAACAGCCTGGCAGGCCAGCACAGCACTCTGGGAGCAGAACCCAGGAAAGCTGTGAGCCAGAGGTTTTAGCCCCAGGGCTCGTCTGACCAGCAGCCAGCAGGAGGGATGCCAGATCAGCAGCAGCTGTGGCCATTTCCAGAATTATCAACACATAGATGCAAAGGACAAAATGAGAGGTCAGTGCAGTCTGGATTTTGTGACCCAGTAATTGGGAGTGTGTGGCTTTTGCCCCTGGGGTGAGAAGCTGCTGAGACAACAGCACAGCCAGCCAGTGCCAAGTGGAAGCTTCAGCTCCTGGCCTGCAGAGTGTGGGGGGACCAAGCAATGAGTCTGAGGGGTTATTACTCTTGCTTTAACCTGCTTGGATCTGGATTGCAGTCTAAGGTGGAGGTCCTGGGGTATGTTTCAAGATTGCCAGAGAGTGTGGAGGCATCAGAGAGCACCCATCCAATACCGCTGGCAGCTGAGAAAACCCCAGCGTTTGGGATATTTCCCCTGTCTGGTGGCAGAGTCCTACTGTGGCAAAAAGCCCAGGGGTCAAGTGACTAAGGGGTGACATGAGCAGGCAAAGGAAACAAAGAAGACAGAAGATTCCAACATTAGATTCCCATTTGGGGTTCAAAAAGGAGCAAAGCATGGAACTGGAGGAATACAGTGAAGTCAGAACTCCTGCACCAAAAGCTTCAAAGGAAAATACAAGCTGGTTACAGGCCATAGAGGACCTTAAGAAGCAGATAAGAGAAGTGGAGGAAAAATTGGGAAGAGAAATGAGAACAATGCAAGAATATTATAAAATGAGAGTCAACAGCCTGACTAAGGAAAATAACACCTTAAAAAACAGACTAACTCAAATGGCAAAAGAGGCTCAAAAGGCAATGAGGAGAATAATGCCTTAAAAAGCCGAATTTGCCAGATGGAAAAAGAATCTCAAAAGCTCACTGAGGAGAATCATTGCTTCAGAATTAGACTGGAGCAAATGGAAGCTAATGACTTTATGAGAAATCGAGAGGCTGTTAAACAGATCCAAACAAATGAAAGAATAGAAGGCAATGTGAAATATCTCATGGGAAAAACCACTGACCTGGAAAATAGATCCAGGAGAGATAATTTCAAAATTATTGAACTACCTGAAAGCCATGATCAAAGTAAGAACCTAGAAATCATCCTCCAGGAAGTTCTCAAAGAAAACTCCCCTGATGTTTTAGAACCTGAGGGCAAAATAGAGGTTGAAAGAATCGACTGATCACCTCCTGAAAAAGATCCCAAAAAGAAAACTGCTAGGAATATTATAGCCAGGTTCCAGAATTCCCAGATTAAGGAGAGAATATTACAAGCAGCCAGGAAGAAACAATTTGAATATTGTGGAAACACAATCAGGATAATGCAGGATCTGCCAGCTTCTACACTGAGGGATTAAAGGGCTTGGAATATGATATTCTGGAAGTCCAAGGAGCTGGGATTAAAACCAAGAGTCACCTACAAAGCAAAACTGAGTATCATGTTTCAAGGAAAAATATGGTCACTCAGTGGAATAAAGGACTTTTAAGCATTCTTGTTGAAAAAGCCAGAGGTGAGTAGGAAAATTGACATTCAGACACAAGAAGCAAGGGAAGCATGAGAAGGTCAACAGGGAAAAGAAATCATAAGGAAATTATCAAAATTGAACTATTAACATTCCTACATGGAAAAACAATAACTGAAACTTATGAAATCTTTCTCAGTAGTTAAAAGGAATAGAAATATATATATATATATGAGGGTATGTGGGCATATGTTTACAGGTATACATAGATAGAGGGCACAGCACTAATTTAACAGGAAGGGATACTTAAAAGATGAAATTAAGAGGTGAGAAGGAATTATAATGAGAGGAGATGGGGAGAGACAGAATGGGGTAAACTATCTCATATAGAAGAGGCAAGGGAAAATGGTCACATTGGAGGGGAAGAATAGGAAGGCAAAGGGTAATGGATCAACATTTTTCCCATTGAATTTGGCTCAGGGAGGGAATGAAATACACACTAAATAGGCTGTCTCACCCTACAGGAGAGTAGGGAGGAAGGGGATGAGAGGGGGGGTGATGGAAGGGAGGGCAGGTGGGGGGGATTTAGAAGTACCCACTTTTGAAAAGGGATGGGATCAAAGTAAAGAATAGAACAAGTGGGAGGTGGAATACGAGGGAGGGAGATATAGTCAGTCTTTTACAATATATCTGCTATGTTTTGCATTAGCCACATGGGTATAACCTCTACTGAACTGCTTATCTTCCCAGTAAGGGTGGGTGACAAGGGAGGAAGAGAGTGAATCTGGAATTCAAAGTTTTAAAATCAAATGCTTAAATATATATTATGTACTATTATTAATACTATTTTACATGTAATTGGGAAATGCGATTGGGGCATAGAGATCCACTGGAAAAGTCAAAAGGGGTATGGGAGAAAATATGGGAGAGAACAGATTGGAGGAGGCGATATTCAGTGGGATCACTATTTTGGGGTGGTGGGTAGGGGAAAAACAGGGAGAAAATTTGTAACTCAAAATCTTGCAGAAATGAATGATGTAAATCAGAAGTTAATAAAGCAAAAAAAAAAGTGAACATCATGAATGAAAAATTTCACTCCCAATGATTTTAAAACATAGTTTTAAACTATTTTCCCATAATTTATTTACAAGTTCTCTCCACAAGCTCTGTCAAGCCAGCCTCTCTTCCTCACCCTAGGAGTGCCGCCCAAGACTGCAACCCAGATCCAAGTAGGGCAAAGCAAGAGAATCCTGCCTCAGTGCCAACAAAGAGGGGCCTATAGTTGTCTTCTGATCAGCCACTTGATCTTCCCACCATCTGTGGGCCTGGAGCTCTGGAAGCAGACAGTGCTGCTAGTGCTGCTGCCACTAGCAGCACCACCCTGGGGCTGTTGGCAAACCGCACTCTTCTCTTACCTAAGTCCAAGAGAGTTTCCCTACTGACCTTCTACTTTGTCTTTGGCATTTGTGGGTTGAGAAGTCTGGAAGTCATCACAACCTCCAGTGATTCAGTCCCCTAAGGCTTGCTCCAGCATGGTCTATGCCAGTGCAGCCCATGAAGGACTGTGCTCTACTTCCAGCCTGGTGTGATAGACCCTTCCTATTGGTATGCCAGACTGTCTTTACCTGGAGATGTGTTTCACTCTGTCTTTGTGGGTTCCATAGCTGTAAAATTTAAAGTCATTTTTTGCAGGTATTTGGAGGTGATTAGGGAAGAACTTAAGAAAGTTCCTGCTTTTTCTCCACTATCTTGTTTGTTTGTGTCTTTTTAATCCCTTAAAAAGCAATAATTAAATACTTCAGTTGACCTAAATTTCACCTAGACTATTAAAATAGGTTTAGAATATTGCATTGTTAAGATTGAAATACTTATGTTCTAGGCTAGAAACCACCTGTTCAAATTATATTCCAGATGCCAGAAACATTATTAATCAATTTACATACAATACATATTTATGGGAAATGATTTTAGATATTTGAATATTTAAGATCCACCCCTCCTGATTTCCACACATTGTATCAGTTATTTATTATCTAAAATAATTATGTTTCTAGTTGATAAAAGATTCTTTTAGCTTAAGCCAAGGCAAAATATGGTTTAAGTATCAGGGAGAAACATGAATATCATTGGTGGGAGCTTGTAAAGTCTTAAGAGAAATCTGTTTGTTAAGACTGCTTTACTATTTCCAAATACATCCAAAAATAATTTGTGCACCTTAAAATATTGAGGAATAGCTTTCACATAAGAAAACAAAACAATGATTTCTTTTTCACTACCTACCTAAATCCTGAGACAAATATATTGTTGATGGAACATTTCTTAATATACTAAACAGCTGCTTTTATGTAACTTGCCATTAGCAAGAACCAATGTTAGGGTTGCTTTCTATGGCCTTGCAGTTTTTAAAAAGCTCACAAATTTTGCTATGGTTAAAGACACATATGTAAACCCATAAATTCTATTCAATATTGTTTGTTTGTTTGTTTTTAAGATACACTGCTATAAAAATATATAGAATGAAGGATCCCAGAATAGAAGTGAACTGCCAAACAACTAGTATAACAAACAACATCAAAATGAAAACTATTTTAAACTCATTGGAGGAAACAGCAAAGCTTTACTACAATCCTACTATGTGTCAAGCACTCTGCTGGGTACTAGGCATACAAAGACATAAATGTAGCTGTCCTCCCTCCACAAATTCAAGTCTATACAGTATATAAACAAAATAGATACAAGGTAATAGGATAAAGGAAGAGACACTAGAAACTGGAGGAATCAAAGAAAAGTTTCACATAGGAAGTGTTATATGAACTGAACTTTGAATTTAACTAGTGATTTTAAAATCTAAAGATGAAAACAGATTGCATTTCAAGCACTAGGGACAGCCCCAAAGGTAATAGGAAGAAATATTGATTGCTGTGTGTGAAAAATGTGGGAAAAAGGAGTTTGGCTACACCATAGAGTGTGGGAGGGTGAATAATTTATCAGCTTGGAAAGATGAGTAGGAGTCAGATTGTAAAGAACTTTAAATATAAAATATAGAAGGTCGGGTTTTTTTTTTTCATTTGGTCCTAGAAGCAAAAGGGAACAACAGGAATTTCTTGACATGCTATTTAGTAAAAGCACTTCCAAAGCTGTGTGAAGGATGTGTTAGAGAAAGGGAATAGAATTAGGAAGCTACAGTATTAGCGATTATGACAGCCTGAATTGTGGTGGGTTCTCTTTGAACAGAGAGAAGGGAATAGATATGGCAGGTATTAAAGAGGTAGAACTGCTAAAACATGAACAGAATGAATATGTAGATAATGGATAGTGAAGATCTGAGGATGATTCTGGGGTTGCAAAAACTGGTGACAAGAAAGCTTGTAGGGGCGGCCAGGTAGCACAGCAAGTAAGAGCACCGACTCCAGTGTTGGGATGACCTGGAGATCGAATCCCGGGCTCAGACACTTAGCACCCACCCAGAAACACCTGGCCGTGTAACCTTGAGCAAGTTGCTTAACCCCAATTGCTTAGGGGTGGTCAGGTGGCTCAGTGAGTAAGAGCACCGGCTCCAGTGTTGGGATGACCGGGAGATCGAATCCCGGGCTCAGATACTCAGCACCACACCCAGAAATAACTGGCCATGTAACCTTGAGCAAGTTACTTAAAAAACCCTGATTGCTTATTAAAAAAAAAAAGAAAGCTTGCAATGCCTTCATCGGGCATTGGAACATTCAGAAGTATAGTTTCTTTTGGGGGAAAAAAATAATGAGTCTGATTTTGAAAAAGCGAAGTAAATTGTTCATAAACTACAATAAACATTTAAACCACCCTTTCTAAGTACAGAACTGTTGAGCTTGGTACCATTGATGAAAAATGAAAAGTGATGTCCACGTCCTCAAATTGTTTACAATCTACTGTGGGTGCTTAGGAGTATGAGTAGGTAGAAGATAAATTGTTACCGAGATGTAATGGCAAGCAAAGTGGAATTTTTTCCTGGATTGAGTTCTAGCCAATCAGAGACTTGTAGGTGCACTGAGTTTTAGCTAATCAGATATGTGTTTTGAGTTCTAGTCAATCAGAGACTGGTATGTGAGTTGTAGTGAATCAGACATGGGTATTGAATTTTAACCAATTAGACATAGGTAGTGAGTTTTAGTCAATCAGATGCTGACTGGAACTGCAAGAGAGCAGACATTGAGAGAACTGTCAGCACTGAAAAGGAGAAAATGTAGAGACCTCTAAGAGCTGATAGGAGACTTTTGAGAGCAGAGACACCTCTGAGACCTGAGAGGAGATTTCTGAGAGTAGAGAGGAGACCTCTGAGAACTGAGAGGAGACCTCTGAGAGTGGAGAAAGAGAAGAACTTTGATAACAGACTTGCTGAGGGAGTTTCCAAGCTGTGAAAGCAAATACAGCTGTAGTGCAGAAATCTGTCCATGGGAAGGAGTATTAGCTTAAGCCCCTTTTAAAAACTGTTAAAGTGAACCGAGTTGTTCACACAGGGCCTCTGGATTTAGGAGATGAATTGAGATAGTAGGGTTGGTAGTGTGTGTTGTTGCCTTGTTAAACTTTGTTTTCCCAGAGGCAGAAGTTGTGGGCAGGAGCCCCTGGAGCCTGCTGTCAGACTGGACCAGGGAGAGTTTGGAGTAGAGCAGTCTCTATAAGCTGAGACATGGAGCAGGAGGGGAGAGCTACCTATGTGTGAATCCAGGCAAGAGTTGGGAGCCAACCAAGAGTCAACCCACAGAGAAAGAGCCATGGGACTTGGAAGTCACATCAAGTTAAGATGAAAGAGAACTTTACTTGGACACTTGGTATTGATTAAGGAGATTGTTCTTCCTGTGACCTAGGGGTGGATAGTGTGGTATTTTCTGCTACCTCTTAAGGATGTGTCATGGTATGGAAGACCCTAACCTAGGAGCCCCTGATTTGGGGGATGCAATGGTACATGCTGCATAATGTGTTGTTGTAATGTAATGTCAAGGAAAGGCAACTTCCCAGGTTCAAAATACCAGCATAGGTGCTCTCTATTTTATTCAGTGACAAACCCAGAACAGAGAAGATCAAAACATGACATCATTCCAAATACAGCATTTACTAAGTGTGATTAAATAATATCCAAGTACTACCCCACCCCAGGATCTTCCAATCATTCAATCAATTACAAAGTCTCTGTTCTAAATACTTCTCCACCCCTAGGCTATACCTTAATTAAGTCCACCACAAAGCCCCTCTTCTCAAATGGAGATTAGTTTCCAAACATAAGGTCAAAAGTTCCCCACCCCTGGATCACAATTGAATCTACCCCAGAGTTACATCAAGTTTAAACACAGCACTTAATACCCAAATGGAGGTCTTTTCTTCATCTTGACAGGAGGCAAGTTCTCAGCAATCTTAGTTCCTGGGGAGACAAGGCTTAGCAAAGCCACAAGATACATTGCCAGTCCCTTCATGAATTTATCCTCTGTCTGTAGAACAGTCCTAGAACCCCTGAACACATTAGCAAAGCCCTCTCCCAGGATTTCTATAAACATACAACAAGAAAATCCTTCTTCAGGGCTTCTGAACCAACAGAAAGGCTCCCAGACCCCTGCAACAACAGCACTGTCCCTCACCAGTGGACAGTATT
>NW_027187283.1:190744-202091 GCF_028583685.1 Petaurus breviceps papuanus | reverse complement strand
GTATTCACTCTGTCTGCAGGACAGTCTCCAGACCCCTGCAACAACAGTACTGTCCCTCACCAGTGGACAGTATTCACTCTCTGTCTGCAGGACAGTCTCAGGGCTTCTTAGCGAACAGCCAGGTTCCAGGACTTCTTCAACAAAAGGACAGTCTTTCACCAGTGGACAAATCTGGCAAAATAACATCAAAACAGACAGACAAAGTACCAGCAAAACAGCCATGTCTCCTCAGTCCTTGGCAGCTCAGGGGGCAGGTCTCAAAAGTCCAGGGCAATTCAAAGCGGCTGTAGCAGCAAGCACCCCAAGTGCGTCCTCAGGGTTTGCTGCCCATACAGGTTCTTGGATCTGCTTTGTTAAAGGAAAGCAACTCAAAATGGGTTAACAAGCTTACTTTAATCAGTCAGACATATATCGTTTACCTTGTTCAGGAGAAAAGGTCAGCACCCTGAACCTCAAAGTATACAGGCATAATTATCAAGACAGAAATATCAAGTAGACAGATTTCCAAACTGTCCAACCATTACATCCATACCCAGTCAACATCTGGGTTTCCACATTCTGGGTTTTTCAAAGCCGGGGGACTCTCAACAACGGCTTCCCAGAATTCAGATCAAATCACAGAACACTTCTCAAAGTGAGTCCCAAAACAAAGCTACACATCAGGGCTTATATAGCCTTCTCCTGGCTCAGAGAATGTAACAACCTTATTGACTCACTAGCCAATCAAAAAGTATCTTCTGAAAAACAAGCCTCCCTCCCCAGGCTTCTGGTGCACTTTAGCCTAGGGGCAGGGAAGATCTTTAAAATTTACATTCGCATTACAGCGGCCACCAGCAATTCTCTTAGTCTCTCTCTCTCCACGAGGTGCTGCTTCCAAAAAGATCTTCTGCCTCTCTCTTGTGTCTCCAAATCTACGTCACCAGCTCCTCCCAGTTCAGGACTTTCTTTTCACATCAACAAGCCCATCCCACAGGTGGGATTAACAAACTCTGGGTTTTAACACAATCAATTTGAAAACCAAGCCAATACAGGGGAATCTTTAATTGCCATTACTATCACAGTTGTGCTAGGGAAGACCCTATCATGAGACAACTATTTTGGGGAATGCTACTAAATACAATGATATATGCTATGTGCCATATGACATATTGAGTGTTATGAGATTGATATGTGTGTATATCACACACACATACATATATTGAATGATATTTCTTGTTTAAGGATGTTGCTATGAATGTTATGGTTTACTTTATTGAACAATGTTCAGTCCTGAATAAAGAGAGTTCATTATACTATGCAATTAGACTCTTAAAATTATTTACAGCAGTCATCCTCAGGTGTGCTGCCACAATTGGTGTTACATGAGACAAAGCATAGACTTAGGCCAAAAGTTACAAAAAAATCTGAGAAGCCAAACATCACTTTCAACTGAATGAATCAAAGATAGCTTCCTGCAGGATGTGGTAACTGACTTGACCACTGAAGGAAGACAGGGATTTAAACAATTGTATTTAAAAAGGCAAAATATTAACTATGCCAGATGTTTTGCATGAAGACACAAAGGCTTTAGGAGGAGGGTAAAATCAGGAAACAACTTAGAGTTCAGTCTTGTTGGAATATAGAGTATTTAAAGGAAGTCATGTTGATTATTGCTGGGAAGTTTGGAAATATATTGTGAATTACTCAAGACTATTATAAAGAACTCCTCCAAAGTTCTAGTCTTTTGTGCGGTACAGAGGTGACCTTTGGTACTTAGAGACTACCATCATAACAAAAGCTCTGGCAGATCCATACAAGCTAAAAAGCTTTGAATATTGACTTTGTTTCAAAGGGCCCACTTACTTAAGCATATATATATATATATATATATATATATATATATATATATATATATATATATATAGCAACTGGTTAATTGTAGGATACTTACTTTTTTGGATATAGTAACTCACAGAGATGAACTAATAATTTATAGAGGGATTACAATCCATATCTTTTAAATTCTGAAGTAAGGAGCTATATTTATGTTCTAATTAGGGAGTCCTTGAATGCTTTTGGGCAGATGACTGTCATTGTCTGATCTATACCCCAGAAATGATTTCTGTCAGCACTGTGAAGAATCATATGGGGAAGGAAAAGAATGGAGTCAGGGAAAATGTTAGGAGGATATTACATAATAAAGTGTCTAAACATGGAATGATCACACACAATGTAGCACTTGTAACTCTCACATTGTGACATTGAATCTTTGGGTTGGCTTGCTCACTTCAATTGTCCTCACACTGGCAGATATAGGTGACAAGGAAAATAAACCTTCACTACAATGTTGTATTGAAAACATTTCTATGTCCTAGAGACTTACCATTGAGTTACCTCCAATATGTTAGCATTTAGGAGGCAACAAGTGGAACAGCAGATAGATAACTAGCCTAAAGTCAGGAAGATCTGAATTAAAATATGGCCCCAGACACTTATTAGTTGTGTGACCTTGAACAAGTCACCTAACTTTTGTTTATAATAGTTTCTTCAGTTGTAAAATGGAAAAAAAAATAATATCATCTATCACCCAGAGTTGTTGAAAAGAGTTGCGTACAGTGCCTAGAATGTAGGTATTATATAAACGCTAACTAAAATTTTTATTATTACAAAACAAGTGAGCCTCTGAAAATGGTGACTCATTTAGATATTAACTATAAGCATTAAGTTAGGAATGAGGGACAAGACATAACAATAAAATTCCAGATATATAGTAAAGAAATGCATGAATAATAAATACATGATAGTTCATACATAAATCTGGGTCATAATCTCCTACAAATGCAATTATTAACTGTGGAGAAGAGTAGACATATTAGATATTTAAATTTATTGTCGATTAAAACAGAACATTGATAGCATAAAGCTTAAGAAATGAAAAAAGAGACCATAAAATGGTGAATTTTTAATGCATAATGTTTTGTGTGCTTTAAAACACACATGTAGGTCTTATAAATGAAAGATATTAGTGTGTATATATGTTTATATACATAGATACCTATGTACATACACATATATGTACACATACATAGGGTGTGCACATATTTACATTAATGATCAATTTCTGTGCATTCATGCACGTGTATATATTTAACCAGGTGATAAAATAACAAATGACTTAATTTTTTAACCCTTCTTCACTTCTCTTTTACTCCATGCAACTTAAAAATCAATTGAGGAAAAGAAGAGGAAGAGGGAATAGAAATCAATTGCTGATGTTCTTTTTCTCCCATACATAGCATTGCCCATAAACGTTTTACAATGTAAAAATGCTCATTTTTAGAATTCTATCTCATCTGGAAACTCCCCTCAGCATTTGAATACTCTTCATCCCTGTAGCTTCTCAACCTGGGATATCCCTCTGAAAGGCCACTACCTTCTTCTATTGCTGAAGTCCTCCTGGATCCTACTACGTAAAGAGGTACAGGTGAGCCTTTTTTTCACCCTTTTGGACCAGTTTGTGGTTCTTAGACTTCAAAACCATCCCCTCTCTGAATAACATTCCCTGCTTCTTTCAGATCTATTTTGGATGCTTTCTTCACACATCAGACACTAAATTCCTTGAGAGAAGGGACTGTTATTCTTTTTGCTTTAATATGTGTATTCCTATTACTTAGTATTGTTCCTAGCGAATAGTAAGTGTTTAATAAATGCTTGTTTCTTCCTTGTAATAAGTATGTATGTTTAAGAAAAAAATCATATTGACTATATTAGAATGCATAACTGGTTCTGTAACTCTAACCCATTACTTCTCCAAGAAGAGGTAAATCATATGATTTGTCATCAGTCTTTTGAAGTCATGAATAAGGTGGACTGGTGAAAACCAGTTTTACTGGTATGCTTCTATCACTTAAGTATGGCTAAGGCTAATAAACCCAGAAAATGAACATTTTCAGTTTCTTCCTGGATTAAGACAACTGTGATTGAGTTCCATATTTCTCTGCTCATTCTTCATACCTTATTAGGTGATTTAGAAAATACTTTATTGTTCCTGTATAAATAACAATACAGTATCCCATGGATACCACCCCCACCCAGGTCCTGATGACTGCAGGCATGGAGGCAACACACTGAGATAATGCTTATAAGAAGCTATCCTCCACCTCTTCTTATGAGTCGCCATAAACTTTTTTTTAATGTATCTATATGTGTCAGTCTGCTTCATCCAAAGTGTACCACAATTAATAACTGTCTCTGTCAAAGTTACAAAGTTTTTCAAATTTGCAACAGAAAAATGTGCTGTGACAGATATTATTGTACAAATAGGTCCTTCCACTCTATCTCCTACTTTATTAATATACATACATAGTCATGTATGTATATTAATTTAAACTAAGTATACTCTTTAGAGAATTAGGGGTCATAGGTTATAAGAATTACAAATTGTTTTCATCAGTTGAAGAAATTCACAAATCTACCAAGAATGTGCTTGTATATCCTCCCATAAAACATTTACTAATTGTCCTTAGAGGTAGAACTTATATACAAGGATCACATTAGTTTCCACTCTAATAACCATGAAACCAACAAAATTAACCTTAGAACCCAAAATTCTTAAGTGAAAGAAATTGCTATCTTCATTTTCTTCCATAGGTAATGGAAAAATATTTTATACATATATGTAGAGAGGTGGGGGAGGAGAGAGAGAGACAGACAGACAGACCGAGAGACAGAGAGAAAGAGATCTTTAGAAAGGGCACAAATAGATGGATACTTAAATACTAAAGAATACTGAGGAGACTTACGAGACAGATTTACTGTTAAATAAGCAAAGAGACATATGGTTCCCAAACAACCCAGACTAATAAATAATCTTAACTATTTTGATTAAATATTGATTATTCTCTTTAAAGAAAACATCAACTTAATCTAATGCAACAGAAAAACAAAATTTTTCATCAGATTGATGTGCCCCTGTCCTTAAGAAACTAGTGATCATATCTACATGAATCCTTTTTAATTCATTACCAAAATGTGAAGTCCTGGGCTAAAGATTTCCAAAGGAAGGGATTCTATACACATTACCCTTTTCAAACCCATTCTATTAAAAACCCCATTCTATAAAAAAAATACTATTGATTACAAAGTTTCTTTTTTAATTTAACTTTCTACTATCTGGTTTATTTTATACACCAACAAAACCCTGATAAAAATGTTTTTACACAAAGAAAAAAATTTCCTTTATATATCATTCTGGGCATTTGTATTTGTGATTACCCTAAAGTCTATTTTAATGAATATATGTCTAGTGCATATATAATGGCTTACTTATGTACAACCTTCTTCAACTTGAACATTCTTTTAATGATCAATAAGCAGCAGCCCAAATGGAGGATAAAGGAAGCGAATGATAAACACTAACTACTGTAGAACTTTATGTAAATCATTGGTTTTTGATTCTCAATAGGTTTGTCAACAGAGCCTAACTCTAATAATAACTAATCCACTGTCTTACATGTGACAAGTCAACAAGTACTTACTAAGTTTCTATTATGTCCCAGTCCCTGTTCAAATCTTTGGAGACCTATGGCAAATAATAATCCATGATCTCAGGAGCTCACATTCACATAGTGGAAAAGTATGTATACATCGTATATAAACAAAGATAGATAAGATAAATTGGATATAATCTCATGAAACTATGATTAAGACTGTTGAGAAAGGATTTATTTTAGAAGATAGACTTTTATCTGAGACTTGAAGGAAGTCAAGTAAGCCAGGAAGCAGGGTGGCTAGGTGGCTCAGTGAATAGAACACCGGCCCTGGACTCAGGAGGACCTGAGTTAAAATCCGGCCTCAGACACTTCACACAAAAACTAGCCATGTGACCTAGGTCAAGTCGCTTAACCCCAATTGCCCTCCAAAAAGCAAAAAAAAGAAAAAAAAAGAAGAGAGAGATATGAGAGAGAAAAAAAAGAAAGCCAGGAAGCAGAGACAACAAGGGAAAACATTTTAGGCATAGGTAACACACAGGAAAATGATGATGGAGATGGAGTTTGGTATATAAGGAATAGCAAGAAGGCCAGTGTTATTGGATTGCAGATTGCATCAAAAGGAATAAGGTGTAATTAGCTTGGTTAGTTAGCAAGGAAACAGATTATGATGGCTTTTAAAAGCATAACAGAGTATTTTTATATTTGATCCAAGAGGTAATAGTGGGATAATTAGAGAGGCACAGTGAATAGAGTGCTAGGCCTAGAATCAGGAAGACAAATCTTCCTGAATCCAAATTTGATTTCAGACACTGTGATAGTAATAGCATTTAAAGATTCCCCTGTATTGGCTTGGTTTTTCAAATTGATTGTGTTAAAACCCAGATCTTGTTAATCCCACCTGTGGGATGGACTTGTTGATCTGAAAAGAGAGTCCTGAACGTAGATTTGGAAAGACAAGAGAGAGGCAGAAGAACTTTTTTTTGGAAGCAGCACCTCGTGGAGGCAGAAAGAGAGACTGAGAGAATTGCTAGGGGCCACTTTGAATCACCCTGGACTTTTGAGACCTGCCCCTGAGCTGCCAAGGACTGAGGAGACATGGCTGTTTTGTTGGTACTTTGTCTGTCTGTTTTGATGTTGTTTTGCCAGATTTGCCCACTGGTGAAAGACAGTCCTTTTGTTGAAGAAGTCCTGGAACCTGGCTGTTGGCTAAGAGATCCTGAGACTGTCCTGCAGACAGAGAGTGAATACTGTCCACTGGTGAAGGACAGTGCTGTTGTTGCAGGGGTCTGGAGACTGTGCTGCAGACAGAGTGAATACTGTCCACTGGTGAAGGGCAGTGCTGTTATTTCAGGGGTCTGGGAACCCTTCTGTTGGTTCAGAAGCCCTGAAGAAGGATTTTCTTGTTGTATGTTTACAGAAATCCTGGGAGAGGGTTTTGCTAATGTTTTCAGGGGTTCTAGGACTGTTCTACAGACAGAGGATGAATTAATGAAGAGACTGGAAATGTATCTTGTGGCCTTGCTAAGCCTTGTCTCCCCAGGAACTAAGATTGCTGAGAACTTGCCTCTTGTCAAGATGAAGAAAAGACCTCCATTTGGGTATTAAGTGCTGTGCTTAAACTTGATGTAACTCTGGGGTAGATTCAATTGTGATCCAGAGGTGGGGAACTTTTGACCTTTTTGTGTTCTATGGTTGAACAAGTGAATGTATTTTACTTATGTTTGGAAACTAATCTCCATTTGAGAAGAGGGACTTTGTGGTGGACTAAATGAAGGTACAGCCTGGGGGTGGAATGGTATTTAGAACAGGGACTTTGTAATTGACTGAATGATTGGAAGGTCCTGGGGTGGGGTAGTACTTGGAGATTATTTAATCACACTTAGTAAATGCTGTATTTTGAATGATGTCATGTTTTGATCTTCTCTGTTCTTGGTTGGTCACTGAATAAAATGGAGAGCACCTATGCTGGTATTTTGAACCTTGGGAAGCTGCCTTTCCTTGGCATTACAGTACAGACACTTACTAGGTTTATGACCCTTGAGAAATCCCTTAACCCTATTTGCCTAAGTTTCCTTATCTGTAAAATGAACTGGAGAAGTAAATGGTAAATACTCCAATATCTTTGCTAAGAAAACAATAAATAGGGTCATAAAGAATCACACAAATGAAAACAACCGAACAACAATAACAAAAAGAGATAAAAAAGGACTTACTGAGTTTTCTTGAACAGAGAAGTGACATGTAAAGACCTGTTCTTTAGGAAGATTATTTTGGCAACTGAGTGGAGAATGGACCAGACAGTGGAAAATACTGAGGCAAGGAGACAAAATAAAAGACTATTGCAATAGTGTAGGTATTAAATTATGATGGTTTACAACTAATTTGAGACAAATAACAAAATTGACTTCCTTTTCTATAGCTCTCTGCATCACTTAAAAGAAAAGGACAGAATTAAAATTATAGGGGTACTTGGGACAATTTTTTACAGGTTTCAACTAAGATCTTTTTTTTCCTTTTTGCTAATATACTATTTTTGTCCTTATTCTCCCTATTAGGATATTATTTTTTGTTTTTTATACATTCTATATCTTACTTTCATGTTATATCATAAGTTCCAAGAAACAGGGGGTTTATCTTATTCATTCTTATATATTTCAATGTAGGGTATTTGTGTGTGTATGTATGTGTACATATATATACCTACACCCATATATTTCATTCTTATGTCAAATAGGTATTCTATACACTTTGAAAATATTCTCAGAATTATCCTTTCTAATGCCATTGTCATTAGAATTTTCTTCCTAGCCTTAAACAGCCCCAATATTATTATATTTCTCTCTTTTTGCTAAATACCATAAATGCAATACAAGGGTAAAATTTCAGTGTCATTTAAATCCTATTGAGAAAGGCAATTACTAAATAACAAATGTTTCTCAAAATTGTATTTATCTTTTGTAGCTATCTTATCTAAACATCTTTTATATTAGATCTTTTCACCATTAATATAAATGTCTCTTTGAATAGATTTAACTATAAAAACTGACAACTTCCACTAAATTATTTCATATTAGTGTGATTATCTTGTTGTTGTTATTGCTGTTGTTCTTCTTCTTCCTCCTCCTCTTCTTTTTATTTTTCTATTATATTTCCTATTTGTTTTTTCTTAGCATTTTATAGAGAGATAACAATCTTTTATAACCATGAGTTATGTTTTATCATAACTTTTTTTAAAACAAACGTGTTAGTAAATCAAGGATCTCTGATTTTTTTTAAGGTTGAGTACACATTAGGAAAGTAATCTTGCCTTAAGAAGTAATCACTCTGTTGAAGATCTACTGAAGAACCACTTCAGACTTAGGTAGATTGGTCCTCAGGCTGCAAACAGTTAGTTCCTAGGCCTGTACTTGTAACCATTCCAGCTTAATGGAACCTTCTAGCATCAGTTATCAAAAGGTTAATTTGTGCACTGCAACAAGGCATCAGAGTAGAACTTGCTATTTAGTCAGTTAATCATGTCTGACTCTTTTTGACCCTTTTTTGGGGATGTTCTTGGCAAAGATGATGGAATGGTTTGCCATTTCCTTCTCCAACTCATTTTATAGATAAGGAAATTGAAGTAAACAGGGTTAAGGGATTTGCCCAGAGACACACCACTAGTAAGTGTCTGAGGTGGGATTTGAACTCATGTCCTCCTGACTCGAGGCATAGCACCATACCCACTGTGCCAACTAGCTGCCCATAACTTTAATAGATGTTTTAACAAATTCTCTCTCTCTCTCTCTGTCTCTCTCTCTCTGTCTCTCTCTCTCTCTGTCTCTCTCTTTCTCTCTCTCTCTCTTTCTCTCTCTCTCTGTCTCTCTCTGTCTCTCTGTCTCTCTCTGTCTCTCTCTCTTCCTCTCTCTCTCAACAATTGACAATAGATATTAGACAGAACAATCTGCCAGAAGAATTTATGAAGTAAAGTTAGTCCCTAATAAACAACTGTTATTTTATGGATTCTACTAAATTAGAATTCATTTTTATGAAAGTTCATAAAATTTTTAGTGGAAATGAATTACTTAATTATAAAACATTTTAATAATTTGTCTATATGAAGTACCTAAAACTGTAGTAAAAAATACTAATTAACTAGAATCCAAATGACATTCTAGTTAATTAGATTTTTAAATTAAGTAATAGTCAATTAGAAAGTGCTTTATTTTTTCTCAATAGCCTTTCAAATATATATTTATGTATTTCTGTGCCTTAGTAATTTCAGGATTTTGAATATAATAAAGATATCCTGTGGTTAATTAAAATTGTGTATTGACCTTTTATCCTCATTCTGAACAAGATACCACTTTGCATCAGCTCAGTCTTTCTACAGAGTGCCAGTATAATTCGACTGTATGACTGTTAGATATTTCAAACAGGATATCTTAAAAACACCTGAAACTAAAACAATTAAAAGAGTATTTTCTTCTTCAGTTCCAAACACACTTCTATTTCAAACTTCTAAAATTCCCTAAAATATACCATTATTTTTTTTCACAGTTTCATTCTGTTGGAGTGGACTCAACCCTCCCCTATTTTGCCAATAAAATTGGTTGTCAAATCTTGAGATTTCATTTTTCATAATCTCATATATATATATAGATATAGGTATCCCTTCAATTCACCTGGCAACTTTGATCATAGAAGTCTTCATCATTTCTCATCAATACTGTTGAAATAGCCTTCTGATTGGTAGCCTTGCCTTATTCTTTCTCTGGCAAAATTCATGCTCAACACATATGCTAAAAGAACTTGATTGCTTCTGTCTTGAACAAATCTGACCATTTCAGTCATCTATTTAATAAATCTTCATTGCTCCCTTTTGCCCCTAGAATAAAATATAAATTCTTCTGTGTTTTTTTTAAAGCCCTTCACAAACTGGTCTCAATTTAATTTTCCAGTCATTTTCACATTATTCTTCTTCCTGAAGTCTATTTCTAGGTAAATTGGATTGTGTGTTCTTTTTTCATAACACTTCATTTCTTACCTCTGTGCTTTTGCACAAGACATAAGCCATACCTGGAAGGAATTCCCTCCTTTATCTTCACCTCAGAGAACAGTCAAGCACTAGATTCTGTATAAATACATTTTCTTGTCTCACAAATTACCTATGTCCTTCCATTCTAGTTTCTATTTAACTTGCATTTATTCTGAATACACAAACACACATATACACCCAAAAACATATATACATTAGCATACATATATGCATGTATATACATGGAACTATATATACATATAAGTATGTGTATGTGTAAAAGTATGAAATATGTATATATGTGTGTGCATATGTGTATCTCTTTTATATATGTATCTAAACCTATATCTGTATTCTATCTAGATCTATAGATTTATCTGCTTTCGGTCACTATAAGCATTTATTAAGTGACTGTTAGATGTCAAGCACTGTGCTAAGAACTGCAGATATACAAAGCTGCAAAAGAGAGTCTCTTCCTTCAAGGAAATTATATTCTAATATGGAAGACAACAACCAAACAAATATATACCCAAAAAAACCTACAAGTATATATAGGATGAATATGAAATAATTAGGGAAGGCACTAGATTTAAGAGGGATTGGGAAGTTTCCTGTCGAAAATGGGATTTTTCAAGGGGTGGCTAGGTGGCACAGTGAATAGATCACTGGCCCTGGAGTCAGGAGGGCCTGAGTTCAAATCTGGCCTCAGACATTTAACACAGAACTAACCATGTGAGCTTGGGCAAGTCACTTAACATCAATTACCCTGCTTCCCCCTGTTGAAAGAAAGAAAGAAAGAAAGAAAGAAAGAAAGAAAGAAAGAAAGAAAGAAAGAAAGAAAGAAAGAAAGAAAGAAAGAAAG
>NW_027187283.1:181244-190734 GCF_028583685.1 Petaurus breviceps papuanus | reverse complement strand
AAGAAAGAAAGAAAGAAAGAAAGAAAGAAAGAAAGAAAGAAAGAAAGGAAGAAAGAAAGGAAGGAAGAAAGAAAGGAAGAAAGAAAGAGAAAATGGAATTTTTCACGGGACTTGAAAATGGAGGTGGTGCATTTGTGGTTTAAAGTAAAATAAAGGGTATGATCATCTGTGTGTCTAAGGTCAGGTGGAGGAATAGGTCATGGGAAATGAGCAGGTTCATCAACTGAGTGATTAGGGTATTTTAGGTAAAAAAATATATATATATATACACACATATAAGTATATATGTGCATGTGTGTATATGTGTATATATATATGTATATATAGAAGTGCCCAATTACAAGGGCATGATTTACAGAAGAGAGAAAGGCTGTGAAATACATATTGAACTTAGTGAGGAAGAAAAGAAAGTGACCTAGAGATCTTTAGATAGGAGTTACCATAATTTTGTTAGCATGGCAGATATGAATTGATCAAATGTAACATCTAGGACAAAGATATTTTTTTCCCTGCTTTGTATGTCTTATGGTTGTCACAGTTCCTAGAGTACAGTAGGTGTTTAATGAGTGTTTGATTATTCATTGTTCAAGAATTTACTAATTTCAAGAAAAATTATATATCAGATACTGGTAGAGAAGCACATAATGAATAAGAAATGACCCTTACCTTTTTGGACCTCACTGTCTAGTCAGTCTGATGTAAGTGATTTTCCTTGTGCTTTGTTTTTTAAAATGAAAGTAGTGCAGCAAAAAGTCATAGCTAATTATGAGTAGATTGTCCAAGATGCCCCAAAGTCAGTTTAATGGTAATTAAACTTATAAATGCATTAATGCTTTTGAAATAGTAACTGATATGTAGATAGATAGATGGATAGATAGATAGATAGATAGATGATAGAGATAGATGATAGATAGATGATAGATAGATAGATAGATAGATAGATAGATAGATAGATAGATAGATAGAAAGATAGATGATAGATAGATAGATGATAGATGAGATAGATGCACATACACACATCAGTATTCGAAGAATCCACTTTTGGACTGTTGTTAACCATAGCTTTATCAGACTATATTATTACACATCTACAACCCAGTACATGGTCTTCAAGAGTGGCTTGGATAATAAAATTCATTTACCTACAGGAACAAAAATAATAGGATGAATGTCCCAAAATGTTTCATTTGATTGATCTTCAGAATAACAGAATCATCAAGTAAAGTCACATAGCTTGGTAGGAAATAATAAGCCTAATAAAGTAGCATTAATAATCCTAGGTTTTCTCTATCCTGTTAATGAGACATTAGAAGAGATTTACATTGGAGTATTTCTATACCGATAATGAGTGAATGACAGAATGTTATTAAACCATAATTTTCTATTCTATGTTGTCACAAAATTTTCACATGAAGGTTAAATTTACCTTAAAACATTTCATTGAGCTCTTTAATAAAAGTAAATTGGGAGTTTATCAATATATTAAATATCAAATCTATCATAATAGTATGTCTCCATTTCCACCAAGGTTAAAAAAATGCTAGAATAACAATGCCCAACAAGAAAAACAAAACCTCCAAGTTCTAATTTAATCTTGTCTTAAATTTATATCTTCTGGGTTCTTAGGATATAGTATTAGACCTAGTTTCTTCATCTGCACCATGGAGATGCAAACACATACACACATATGCACAAACACACTTCACATACACACACAGAGAATCAGAAAACTAAAGTTATTTACAGGTTAAAGGAATTCTCATCACTCCCTAAAAGAATGAAGCATTTTAAATTATCTAATGTGGTTTATAAGGCAAGGTATGGAGTTAGGATCAGGATAGGATCTGTGGTTTTGTTGTTTACATGGTATTTGCATGTGAGGAAACTTCCTCTTTTGATGGAGTTTGGCACCTTCTCTGTTATTTATAATCTGACTGAGTGTGTAGAGCACTGAGAGATTAAGTGACTTGCTATGTATTATAGACTCTGTATGTGTACTAAGCAGAAATTCACTCTAAGTCTTCCTGGATTTGAAACTGTTCCCCTCCCTACTAACATATGCAACTTAGAAGAAAGAAAAGTAACTATTTTCTCTATACGTTGAATGGTATTATTCATCATTTAGTATTTTTTTCAAATGGTTTATTAACTTCTGATTTATATCATTCATTTCCACCAGATTTTGAGTTACAAATTTTCTCCCCGTTTTTCCCCTACCCACCCCGCAAAAATAGCAGTCTCACAGGATATCCCCTCCTCCAATCTGATCTCTCCCATATTTTCTCCCATACCCCTTCCAATTTTTCCAGTGGATCTCTATGCCCCAGTGCCTGTATATCTTATTTTCCAATTACATGTAAAATAGTATTTATAATAGTATACACACACACATATATATGTGTATGTATATATATATATATATATATATATATATATATATATATACTTACATACATATTAGAATATTTAATTTTAAAACTTTGAATTCCAGATTCATTCCCTTCCTCCCTTGTCACCCACCCTTACTGGGAAGATAAGCGGTTCAGTATAGGTTGTAACCATGTGGTTAATGCAAAACAATAACATAATAGATATATTGTAAAAGACTGACTATATTTCCCTCCCTCTTATCCCACCTCCCACTTATTGTATTCTCTACTTTGATTCCATCCCTTTTCAAAAGTGGGTGCTTCCAAATTCCCTCCCCTCCAGCCTGCCTTCCCTTCCATCATCCTCCCTCTCATCCCCCCCCCACTCTCCTGTAGGGTGAGATACCCTATTAGTGTGTATTTCATTCCCTCCTCAAGCCAAATTCAGTGGGAATAAGGTTGAAACCATTCCCTTTTGCCTTCCTATTCTTCCCCTCCATTGTAACCATTTTCCCTTGCCTCTTCTATATGAGATAGTTAACCCCATTCTGTCTCTTCCCATCTCCTCTAATTATATTCCTCTCTCACCTCTTAATTTCACCTTTTAAATATCATTCCTTCCTGTTGAATTGGTCCTGTGCCCTCTATCTATATATACCTCTAAACACGTATACACACATTCGCATGTGTATTCATATGCCCATATACCATTATATATATATACATATATATATATATGTATATATATATATATATATCCCTTCAACTACTGAGAATAGTTTCATAAGTTACAATTATTGTTTTTCCATGTAGGGATGTTAATAGTTCAACTTTGAGAAGTTCCTTATGATTTCTTTTCCCTGTTTACCTTCTCATGCTTCTCTTGTATCTTCTATCTAAATGTCAAATTTTCTGTTCAACTCTGTTTTTTTTTTTCAGCAAGAATGCTTACAAGTCCTCTATTCCACTGAATAACCATATTTTCCCCTGAAACATGATACTCAGTTTTGCTGGGTAGGTGACTCTTGTTTTTAATCACAGCTCCTTTGCCCCTGGAATATCATATTCCAAGCCCTTCGATCCCTCAGGGTAGAAGCTGCCAGATCCTGGGTTATCCTGATTGTGTTTCCACAATATTCAAATTGTTTCTTCCTGGATGCTTCTAATATTCTCTCCTTAATCTGGAAATTCCAGAACCTGGCTATAATATTCCTAGGAGTTTTCTTTTTGGGATCTTTTTTCAGGAGGTGATCAGTGGATTCTTTCAACCTCTATTTTGCACTCTGATTCTAAAACATCAGGGCAGAACTTCCTGGAGGATGATTTCTAGGTTCTTACTTTGATCATGGCTTTCAGGTAGTCCAAGAGTTTTTAAATTATCTCTCCTGGATCTATTTTTAGGTCAGTGGTTATTCCCATGAGATATTTCACATTGCCTTCTATTCTTTCATTTGTTTGGATCTGTTTAACAGCATCTTGGTTTCTCATAAAGTCATTAGCTTCCATTTGCTCCAGTCTAATTCTGAAGCCATGAGTCTCCTCATTGAGCTTTTGAGATTCTTTTTCCATCTGGCAAATTCAGCATTTTAAGGCATTCTTCTCCTCATTGCCTTTTTGAGCCTCTTTGCCATTTGAGTCAGTCTGTTTTTTAAAGTGTTATTTTCCTCAGCCAGGCTGTTGACTCTCATTTCCTAATTTTCTTGCATTGTTCTCATTTCTCTTCCCAATTTTTCCTCCACTTCTCTTATCTGCTTCTTAAGGTCCTCTATGGCCTGTAACCACCTCATATTTTCATTCGAAGCTTTTGGTGCAGGAGTTCTGACTTCTCTGTCTTCCTCCTTTTCCATGCTTTCCTCCTTTGTCCCCAATATAGGAGTGTAATGCTGGAATCTTCTGTCTGCTTTGTTTCCTTTTCCTGGTCATGTCGCCCCTCAGTCACTTGACCCTTGGGCTTTTTGCCACAGTAGGGCTCTGCCACCAGACAGGGGAGCTTAGGTCCCAAACACTGAGGTTTTCTCAGTTGCTGGAGGTATTAGATGGGTACCCTCTCTGAGGTCTCCACATGCTCTGACAAGCTGTACATACACCCCAGGATCTCCACCCTAGACTGAAATCCAGATCAAAGCAGGTTAAAGCACGAGTGATTTCCCCTCAGACTGGTGCTTGGTCCCCCTACACTCTGCAGGTCAGGAGCTGAAGCTGCCATGTGGCTCCCAAATTCCAGACTGCACTGACCTCTCACTTTGTCTTTCGCATCTGTGTGTTGATAAATCTGGAAACGGCCACAGCTGCTGCTGTTGTGGAGTCCCTCTGACCGTGGCTGGTCAGGCCCACCCTGGGGCTAAAGCCTCAGTGTGGTTCTGGGCTTGGCTCCGGGCTAGGCTCCCAGAGTGCTGTGCTGGCCCATTCCTGCCGGCCTGCCCTGTTGTCCTCAGTTGGAGGTTAGCTTCTCTGTGTCATTTTCTGGGTTCTGCAGCTCCAAAGTTTGTTTAGAATCCCCTTTTTACATGGATTGGGTGAAGGTGGAAGCTAGAGCAGTGGGGAGGTCCTGCTTCTACTCCGCCATCTTGACTCTGCCCCCCATTTAGTATTTCTTTTAAAAGAACCACATATTGGATAACTGTGTGAAATATTTTTTCCCCTTAGATCGATGTGAACCATGCAGAGGCTAACCTAAGTCTTGTTTTTCTATTTTAAATTATATCCTCACACAGCATTTCAAATATTTTCCTCTTGAACACAACTTACCCATGATGTTACCACTTAATACATACATCAATTGAAAAGGAGTCCTATTTGTGGTCGCTTATTTTCACTGTAAAAAGACCAAATATATTCTTGTTTTACCATGTTTTTCCAACCTTTGCTTGTTGTAAAAGAATACTCAACTACATGAGATCAAATGGATAAGGTATAATAATAAAGCTAATTTTTACTCAGTGTTTTGCTGATAAATTTCTTTGCAACTTTGTGAAGTAGGTAGGTTAGGTATTCAACCCATTTCACAAATGAAAAATGAAATTTCAGAGAGTTTTAAGGACTCATCTAACATCACACAGATATTAAGTGTTGCAGTTTTGACTAGAATTCAATTTTTCTAGTGCTAAGTTGAATATTATTTACAACATGCTGATACTGTTAGAAATCAGGGGAGTTTCTAGTTCCATGTCTTAAAAAGAAGATATGAGTGAGCTGATAAAAACTGTTTAATTACTATGAATCTCAGTTTTGTTTTTTTCTTCTTTAGAATTAAAAAAATCTAAGTAGATGGTTTTAAATTCAGTTCCACATCTAGGTTTCTATTATTCTATAAATCAAATTGGGAGAAGTAACAGCTAGATTCTTATCATATTTAGGGCATGGATAATGTCTTTTGTTTCATGGATTTTGTTTTTGTTTTGCCATCTCCTATAGAATCTACCATAATTGTAAGCACATAATAGCATACAATATTTAACTGTTAAATATTTAATGAGCAAATGATTTTTTCTTTAACTTGAAACTAGCAATAAACACATAAGTAAATCTATGACATATCTCATCACTGTCTTTTGGGGGCAACCTGAGGAATTCCATTCAAAACTCATGACTTTTTATCCCAATTAATTCTTGTCAGAGTTTGATAAGAACTAAAATAAATAAAATAATGTAAATGTTCCAGGAAGACTATTACAATTTAATATAAAACTCATGGTTTAATATTCCCAGAATCCATTATTACATCACTGTCAATACTTCATGGAGGCAAATCTCAATTCTTCTTTGGCACATTAAAATTGCCTTAATGAATTGTTATCCTTGGGGGAAAATGTTGTCCCTTGTAGACCAACCACAAGAGCTTTCTTAAATTTCTTTTGGTAACATGTTCCTAACTTAGGGGTCTCTTTGAAAACTTTCCATCATGGAAGATGGATGAACTTTCAAAAAATGACATTCTGATGTCAGAGGCTTTGAGAATGTCAAGTTCATTCACATATAATAAATAATATATTCATTTAACATTCAAGAGTCATCTTAAACACACAATATTGTGCCCACTAAAATGCTAGGCAATTGGGAAATAGTGATGATAAAATGTTCTTTCTCTCTCTTTAAATATTCCCCTGAATGTCTCTTTCAACTTCTTCATTTTAGATATTTTATTGTACTTGTCCATGTACATATGTTCCTCAAGGTCAGAGAATATGTGATATCCATATGTATATCCCTAGAACTAAACATATTGACTTGCACCAAAATTACATTTAATAAATGCAGACTGTTAAATCAATAAGATATGACCTCTGGATTTATGTAAGGAACATGTTGTTGTTGGGTTTTGTGTGTGTGTGTGTGAATTTAAGTTATAAAGATAAGTTTCCCAGGCTTTTGCAAATAAAATTGGCTTTGGACATATAGGTGAGTGTACATATATGTGTATACAAACATATTTGAATATATGTATAAATTTGTATGTGCATGTGTATGATTAAACCAATCAGATCTTCATATGATAATCTTATGAGGAGAAATTATAAAATAATAAAATAGAGTCCCTAAACCACTTACATATTTAAACACAAATCAATCTTATGTCAGATAATCATCAAATCAGATTATAATCAGTTATGATATATAATAGATACACATACATATGTATGGAGGGAGAGAGAGAGAGAGAAAGAGAGAGAGAGAGAGAGAGAGAGAGAGAGAGAGAGAGAGAGAGAGAGAGAGAGAGAGAGATCAAAATAATATTCTCAGGTTATATTTAATTCTTGTGGTTTCCTTTAAAAAGTCCTAATTCCAAAATAGTAAATGTGTTGATTTTTTAATTCATTATTATATAATTTATTAATTTTAATTCCTAATGAAGAATCTAAAAACTAAAACCTCCCAAATTATCGGAAATTGTGATCCTTAATATTGCCAAATAGTTATATTATTGCAGATTTAATTTCTATGACTATAAAGGAAATAGGAATTTTTGTCCTAATTACTGTTGTTTTTTCTCAGAATGAAACAAATATGTTTAAGGAAAAAAAAACATTACTTAACAGGAAGCAAAATACCTTTAAAATGTTTAAAAACTCAGTTTTCCTGTATACAGAAGTAAATTATTTTGCCTTATACTTAGAAGCATTAAATTTCATCAATATGGAATCCTGCAAGTTTCTATTAAATTCAACATTCCAAAACTGAGTTTCATTATTTCTCCTCATAAACCTGTTCCTCTTTCCTACTGCCCTATTTCTCCTACTATCCCATCATTCAGCAATTCCATATTGTTGTGTTTCTTGGAGATTTTTCTTTGTTTTTGATACCTCCCCCTCTCTGACAACTCATATAAAAATAGTTTAAAAATCCTATGAATTCTTTATTTCTACATCTCTGATATGCATTCCATCCTTTTTCTTCCCACTTTCTCCACATAGTCCCAGTTTTCAAGATCATTCCTGATTTTAGAATTATTAGCCTCCAATTGATCACCCCATTTACACTCTCACCTTCAAATACCAGTCTCAGACCTGTCATGCTTAAAAACCCACACCAGACTTAACTAGGAAAAAAAGATTAAGGAATAATTGCCATTGAGTTGATGGGCAAATAAAGAAAAAGGGAACCAAGAAGAAAGATTGAAGAATTGTTTCAATGGCAGCAAATGAGTCGAGAACCATGAGAACCAACTAACTAAATAAATAAAAGAAGTCATTGAATTTGGCAACAAGGAGGTTATTGTTTGCTGATGAGAGAGTAGTTATAATATAATGACTGGCATAGAAACCAGGTTTCAAAGGATTGAACAGAATATGCAGTGATGAAATAGAGGTATCAAATAGAAACCAGTTTTTCAAGAAGATTAGTAGAGAAGGAAAAGAGAAATATGGGACAACAGAAGGGTCGAGGTTTTTTTTTCCTTCTGGTGTTTGTTTAGTTTTAGGGGGAGAGGTTAGTGATCCCTGAGCAAGTGTGCTGTCATATGAGATTGTCCAGTTGATATTATTAGAGATATATGGAAATATTATTTATTAGATATTATATTAGCTATATTGAAAAGAGGGCATAAATATTAAAACACCATGTCCTGGAAGTGCATGGAGAAAATGAACTCAAGAGTTCATAATATGGGTTAACCATAATGAAAAATACCTTACTTTATTTCTTATCTGAGTGAAGGAGATAGAGGCTACAATATTAAGAATAACCAAACAACTGCTTGAAACCCTGATCCCTATTGTGGATCAGGAGAAATAGAGTTTTCACTGCTTTTTAAATAGAGAGTAAGTAACTAGTCAAGAGAAGGAGGGAAAAAAATAAAATATATTTCAATGCATCCAGAAGTGAGTAAATGATAACTAGTAGAGAAAAGTATTGGGAAATTTGGGATTCATGCAAAAATTACACTAGATGACTAAGATGACTTCTTAGGCACATTCCAAATTTTAGTTTCAGTGACTCTAGTCTTCTCCCTACTCAAGTTTTCAGTTATACGTATTTTATACACAATTACAAATATTTTTTGTCATGAATTAACAGTGTTTCCGTTTTGTCCTTCATTAAATTATAACCCTATTACACTTTCTAAGCGTTATTATTTTTATTTCTTGTGTGAGTGCTAAGGCAAGATTGACTTTTATTGTCATCAACAGTAAACTTTAAAAGAAAAGTTCAATTTTGTGAAAGTATTGAAAATAATACTGATAAGAATCAAATTTTTACTTTCTCAGCATAGAAATAGTTTAAGGCATATTACATGAAAAATAGTTCAATACTATGATAAATACATGTATCTGAAAACACACCTGTTTTTTATGTAGTATATTAGATCAAGACATAGATATTATAAGAAGAAAGCTGACAAAATCTTGATTTTAAAGCAATGACTAATGTACCTTGAGGGAGAGAAACAATTTTCCTCTTAAAGTTGAGATAAATTGGACTTGGAATCTACTTTGAATGAATTCTACAGAGAGCAAAAGTTCTCATCTCTCTCTCCCTCCCTCTCCCTCCCTCCCTCCCTCCCTCCCTCCTTCTCTCTCTCTGTCTGTCTCTCTGTCTCTCTGTCTCTCTCTCTCCCTCTCTCTCTCTCTCTGTCTCTCTGTCTCTCTCTGTCTCTGTCTCTCTGTCTCTCTGTCTCTCTCTCT
>NW_027187283.1:165804-181144 GCF_028583685.1 Petaurus breviceps papuanus | reverse complement strand
TCTCTCTCTCTCTCTCTCTCTCTCTCTCTGTCTCTCTCTCTCTCTCTTCCCCCTCCCTCTCCACATATGCACCTTAGATTCTTTACTAACCTGGTGAAATATATGGATCCCTTCTCAGAAATTATTTATTTATTTACAAAAGTTCAAGGACTGGAGGTTAAGGACTTCTGATTTAGTAAGTTAAGGGATACTTCCTCTAAACTTTGTCTTAACTAAAAAAAATAGTTGGAGTAACATGCTAAGCTCTGGGACGCATATTTTAAGAGAGATGTTGAAAAACATGATCAGAACAAGAGGATAGTAACCATTACATAGTTTGTTAGATTGTAAAGGAATGTAGAAATTTTTTCACATAGTGTTACTAAATTAAATGTTTTGATCCTCAAAATGATCCTGTGAATTATGTAGAGTAGTTTTTAATAGATAGAGATATTCCTTTAGAGACTGGAAGACCTCACTTTAAGTCTGGCCATTGATCTGTCTAGGTCAATGGTGACCCTAGGGAAGTTACTTAACTTCTTAGTGCTCTAGACAACTCTTTAAGGCTTTGAATTCCAGAGACGTTGCTGATATACCTTGGTTTAGGGAATTTCCTTATCTGAGATTGCCCTATACCAATAAAATCATAGTTCCGAATCCTATTTCCAATCCTAATTTAATAAAAGTAATGGTGTTGTTTCACTTATAAATATATAACACTTCAAAGTTCAAAAAATATATTATATTTTATCTCATTTTTCATGTATAACAACTCTGTGAGTTAGATGGTATGGTAGATTTTATTGTCAACATTTTACATGTGCAAAAAAAAAGAGCAAAAGAATTTGCATCCTAGTAGCAAAGCTAGAAGAAAAAGAAGGTTGTTGTCTTTGGGTTTTTTTGTTTGTTTGTTTTTACTAGCACACTATGCTGTCCTATTAAATCAATTCCAGCTTTTAGGCCTATATAAACATATCCAGTTTATTAAAAAAGAAAGCTGACTTGATCATAGCATTACCATCAAAATTTTTGAGTGACCACAAAAATGGATTAAGGGACTGTTTTCTCAATAAAAAAAAGAAGGGAAAAAATATGTTGAAAGAGACTATTTAAAATAACTCTACATATTTATAATCTTGATATGAAGCCTTGGCTATAGAGATAGATAGATAGATAGATAGATAGATAGATAGATAGATAGATAGATAGATATGTATCTATCTGTCTATATAATATGTATGTGTATATAATTTAAAAGGGATGCACTCAGAAAAATAAGTGGAAATTAAGAACCAGCTTATATCATAATGGATAGGGAATAATGAACTAGATTAATATATTTTCTATTTATATTTTCACTTTTTTCCCTTTATACAGTTATATCAGAGGTAGAGGAGAATCAATAATAAGAAAATATTTCACATTGCTGTTTTGAGAATTAAATAAACTAATGCTTTTAAAAATGTTTTTAGAATCTTAAAGTACAGTAAAAAAAAATTACCAGCTGTCAGGAATTCCACAGTGCAGGTGGATAAAATTTTGCCTGATTGAACAATTATACACAAAGAATGTTGATTAATAAATGGATGCCAATTTGTCAAGTGGTTTCTGGTTGCTTGCTACAGGGCTTCTCCTTGAGTATGCCTTACTCAAAGTTATCAGTTTCTTGAATAAACTTATCCTTATTAAATCTGCAGAAAACAAGCTGAGAGGATTGCTTGATTATAAAATAAAGATTAGCAGAAATCTTAATTAGATGGAATGAAATGTAATAAAGGCAAACTTCATGTTCAGCTTTAAAAAAAACCTTTTATAAATAAAAGATGTATAAACTAGGCTTAAAAATATTTCTGACTTAAAAAAATAGAGATTTTATTTTAAAGTATAATGTAAATTATTACAAAGAAATCAAAACCAAATAACTCTGAGTCTATATTCAAAAAATGTTTTTCCCCAAAACAAGTGCAGAAGAACTATGTTTTAGATTGATATCTCATTGTTCCAGAAATAATCATTTGAATACATGACTCTCTTGTATTTGGATGTGAAATCTTGTTTTCAATGTATTTTTTTACTTTATCTGTGTCTTAAGTTAGTCTAATGCTAATAGTCTCACTTCATTTTTTTTTCCTTAAATTTCCTTAAACCAGAGTCACTTATTGCAACATACGTCTTTCAAAGTCAAATAGTACAAAACCCTGCCTGGGTTCCACTTTTAGTATAAATGCACATGATTAAGTGAGGCACAAGTATGGTTGCTTCTTTATATAAGCCTCTCCTCATTTCTGATTCCTCTGTATCTTCCTTATTGGCTCTGCATTACATTTATTGAATCATCTTTATAAAGTCTATACTAGGCGTTTCTTCCTCCTAAAATGATCACCTTGTTATACCTTGAACTTCAGCATGACATCTCTCTCACTCAAATTGTCAGTGCCTTGTCATCAACCTGAAGCTACCTAGCCACATTTTGGTCTATGTTGGATTGTAAGAATCCTATATTTTCAATGCAGAAATGTAATGACCCTATTTCTAACCCTAATAAAGAGATGTGTTAGAGCCATGTAAGACTATTTTTCAAAATGGAACAGCACTGGAATGCATAGCTTTTAAAATGATAGAAACAGAACAATTCACAACTCATTTTAGTTGGATGAAAGAATGATGCAGAAATAAATCAACTTAGATATCAAGGACAATACATACAACCCAACAGAAATTAATCATTACTAATATTCCCCTTTGCATTTTTGAAACATTCATAACCTAAAAATTCACAATTTTTTGGTGCATTCTCTCTGAAAGCATCTCATCTTTTGTCTCATCATTAGGACCTAGAAAACAATAGGTGGTCTTTTTGCAGGGTCTTAAAGTTTACAAAGTTTGCACTTTCTTTTGCTGGATTACTCTTCTGTGCTGACTAAATTTCTCCAATAAATAGTGACTTCACTTTTCTACTATAAATAGTCATTTGTGTTTCAGTTATTTTTCAGATTAAGATCTCTTTTTACACAATGATTTTCTTTGCAATCAAATATCATGCTTCCCATTACAAACACGATAGATATTGCATATCATAATGAAGAAAACATTGGACGAAAAGTCAATATGGTTCTATTTCTGGTTACTTTACTGACAAGCTGTGTGACTTTGAACATTACATCCCTTCCCTGAGCTTCAATTTTATTCCTTACTGGTAAAATGACCAATTTAGACTAATTTCAAATTACTTTTAACTGTGATTCCATTACTTGTAATTTTTCCTGCTCTAAACTAAAAGTCAGTAAATAACAGATACACAGAATCATAAATTTAGTGCTGGAAGGAACATTATAATTCTAATCCAATGCCCTCATTTTACAGGTGAGGAAAATGAGACTCAGATATGTTAGTGGCTTATTCAAGGTCACATAAACAGTAAAAGACTCCAAATCTGTGTTATTTTCTCTGTGCCATGTCTCACAGTTTTTGAAGAAGAATTGAATTTTATTCTTAGAAACCACAATAAGAAAGTAAATATTTGGATGGAATGGTATGTGTATATGTATGTATATGAGGGAGTCGTAAATTGTTGTTCAGTCTTTGTCTTATGTCCAACTTTTTGTTACTCCATGGACCCTAGCACTCACTCCAGACCCTTCTGTTCTCCACTATTTTCCAAAGTCTGTCCAAGATAATGTTCATAGTTTCCATGACACTATCTCTTCATCTCATCCTCTGCTGTCTCTTTCTCCTTTTGCTTTCACTCTTTCCCAACAATAGAGTCTTTTCCAATGAGCCCTGTCTTCTCATTGTGTGGGCAAAGTATTTCAGCTCCAGCTTCAGGATTTTTCCTTCCAGGGAACAGCCTGAATTAATTTCTTTAAGTACTAACTGATTTGACTTCCTTGCTATCCAAGGGAATCTCAAAAGTCTTCTCCAGCACCATAACTGGAAAGCATAGATTCTGTAGTATTCAACTTCTCTTATAATCCAACTCTCAGAGCCACACATTACTACTAAAAAAAACAGATAGCGTTGCCTATATATACCTTTGTTGGCAAGATGATCATATCTCTTTCTAGCAGGCTGCCCAGATTTGTCATGGTTTTCCTTCTAAGGAGCAAGAATCTTTTAACTTCATGTCTAGAGTTGCTTTCTACAGTGATCTTTGCATCCAAGAATATAAAATCTGACACTGCTTCCATTTCTTCTCTCTCTATTTGGCAGGAAGTTATAGGACCAGTTGAGACAATCATTTTTTATATTAAACATAAAGCCAGCTTTTACATTCTCCTCTTTTACTTTTATCAAGAAGTTTTTTAATATATCTTCATTTCCTACCATCAGAGTGATGTCATCTGCATATCTGAGATTGTCAATATTGCTCTTTGAAATCTTAATTCTGGACTTTGAATTGTCCAGAGTGCCATCACATATGACATATTTTGTATATAAATGAAATAAACATTTAATGAGGTAATTAGGATTTGAAGATCTTTCCTGCCCCTTTTACTGGCAGTCAAACGGGTACTTAGCACATTGTTTCAAGTTCATGATTGTATCAACTATTAAGATCCAGAACTTCTGAATCCCACAGTGCGAAGAAGTTGCTGCTGTAATAGAGAGCCAGAATTGCCGAGAGAGAGAGAGAGAGAGAGAGAGAGAGAGAGAGAGAGAGAGAGAGAGAAGGAGGAAGGGAGAGAACTGCTAGGTTCCTAAGAACTTCTGAGAACTGCTATGAATAGAGAACAGAATGGAGAACTGAACTTGTGATGAAAAAAACAGAGAGCTTAAAACTGAGAACTGAACTGGGAACTGAAAAGAACTGAGAAGAGAGAACTGAGAAATGAAAACAGAGGAGAACTGGGAGGAAGCATGGCTGTGGTGCTGGCACTTTACTTTGTCATATTCGTCTGCTGATAGAGGATGTTGTTTTTGTTGCAGAAGCCTTGGGACCTTACTGCTGTTTCAGAAGACCTGAAAGAGGGTTTTTTTCTTTGTATGTTTATAAAAATCCTGGAGAAGGGCTTACTGTCATTTTCAGAGGTCCTGAGACTATACTGATGACTTTGTTGGGTTTACATTGATTTCACAGGCAGAAAGTGAATTGATGAGGATGCCGGCAATGTATCTGCATGTTGTTGTGGCTTTGTTAAGATTTGCCTTCCCAGGAAAAGAAACTGTGAAGGACTTGAGGTGGACTAGACACTATGAGCTTCAATATGGAACAAGAACTGCACAAGGAGCTGGACAAGGAACTGATAGCTATCTGCCTTTGAACTCTGGTGACGGTTGGGTAGATTCAGGCAGGAGCTAGGACCATGGAAGAGGAACCATGGAAGCTGAGAGTCGACCTTGAGTCAAGAAGAAAAGACATCTCCTTGGGTGTTTAATGCAAACTGAGAAGATCACAATTTACTTTTACCTAGGGGTGGAGAACTTTGACCTATACATTTAGATGATTAAGTTAAGGACTTCTCCCATTAAGAAGAAAGAAGACTTTTTGATTGAAGAGATTAGGACTATGTGACCTTGGGGTGGAGAATTTTTACCTTTGTACTTTGTTCCCATTAAGGAGGCAAGCCTCCTTAACAATGATTGAATTAAGGACTTACTAAATGATTGAGTTACTAAATGAAAGTCTTTGTTTAAAACTATGTGGCCACTTTGGTGAAAACTGTAGCCATTTTAGTGATAAATTGTTATATCATAACATTATGAATGCTGTATTTTGATTTCTGTAAATGTTTTGCTTTAATTTACTGATGAATAAAGAGAGTTCACTATAATGTGTAATCATAACTTTGAAGCTATACAGAGCAGCAGTCCTCTGGAAAGCTGCTTGTGCTTGGCTTTACATCTTCCCAATGTTAAACTAATCAGTTGTTTCATGTTCAGTTTTAACTGTTGCTTCTTGACCTACATATAGATTTGTTGGGATACAGTAAGATGATCTAGTACCCCCATCATGGAGCATATGTCACATTTTGTTGTCATCCACACAGTCAAAAGCTTTTGTGTAGTCAAGGAAATTGATGAAGATTTTTTTTCTTGGAATTCCCTCGTTTTCACCATAATCAAGAAAATGGTGAGAATTTGCCTCTAGTTCCTCTACCACTTTGAAATCCAGACTTTACTTCTACTAATTCTTAGTTCACATATTACTGAATTCTACCTTAAAGAATCTTAAGCATAACCTTGCTGGCCCATGTAATGAGTATATTTCTTCTTTAATTTGAACATTCTCTGATATTTCCTTCTTTAGGTTTGGAAATAAACTTATCTTTTCCAATCCAGTGACCATTGTTGAGTTTTCCAAATTTGCTGGCATGTTGAGTGCAGCACTTTAACTGCATCATCTTTTAGGGTTTTAAATAACTCTGCTGGAATATCATCACCTCCTCTAATCTTATTGATAACAATGCTCCTACTTCACTTCCACTTGACTTCATTCCCCAGAATGTACAGCTCTAGATCAATAATCACGCCACTGTGTTATCAATGATAAGATCTCCATTGTATATGTCATTTCCATGATAGCTTTAAATTTCTTGAAGAAATCTCTTGTCTTTCTAACTATTGTATTCCTTATTTTTCCTTTTTTTGCATTGCTTATTTAAGAAAACCTTCTTCTTGCTCCTTGCTATTCTCTGGAATTCTGTATTCGGTTAGGTATATCTTTCCCTTTCTGCTTTCCCTTTTGCTTTCCTCATCCATTTGTAAAAACCTCACCAGACAGCTATTTTGTTTTCTTCATATTCTTTTTTTTAGAATGTTTTTTCTTGATGCCTCGTGTACAATACTGTGAACCTGTGTCCATAGTTCTTCAAGCCCTCTATCAAATATGTTCTCTTCATATTCATAAGGGATTTTATTTAGGTCATACTTACATTTTCTGATGGTTTTCTCTACTTTCTTCATTTTTAAATCTGAATTTTGCAATAAAAAAAATCATGAACTTAGCCACAGTTAGGTCTTCCTTTCTACAGGCCCAATAATCACTATGCCCACTATGCAACCAAACTGCTGCATGCACTGAGTAATACCCCTAAAAATGATCATCTAGGGGGAGGAATCAAGATGGCAGAGTAGAAGCAGGACCACCCCACTGCGCCAGATTCCACCTTTCCCAATCCATGTAAAAAGGGGACTCTAAACAAACTTTGGAGCTGCAGAACCCACAAAATGACACGAGAAGCTAACCTCCCTCTGAGGACAGCCTGGCAGGTGTCCAGGAATCGGCCAGCACAGTTCTCTGGGAGCTGAGCCCAGCCCCACACAGAGGCTTTAGCCCTAGAGCAGGCCTGACCAGCCGCTGGCCAGATGGACCCCAGATCAGCAGCAGCTGTGGCTGTTTCCAGATTTATCAACACATAGATGCAAAGGAAAAAGTGAGAGGTCAGTGCAGTCTGGACTTTGGGAACCAAAAGGTGGGAGTGCGTGCCTTTTGCCCTCAGGGTGAGAAGGCACTGAAATGCTGGCACAGCCAGCCAGCACCACGTGGCAGCTTCAGCTCCTGGCCTGCAGACTGTAGGGAGACCAAGCACCAGTATGAAGGGTAATTGCTCTTGCTTTAACCTTCTTGTATCTGGATTGCAGTCTAGGATGGAGGTCCTGGGGTGTGTGTCCAGCTTGTCAGAGTGTGTGGGGACCACAGAGAGGGCACCCATCTAATACCTCTGGCAGCTGAGAATACCCCAGCATTTGGGACCAAAGCTCTCCTGTCTGGTGGCAGAGTACTACTGTGGCAAAAATCCCAGGGGTCAAGTGACTGAGGGGTGACATGACCAGGCAAAGGACACAAAGCAGACAGAAGATTCCAGCATTCCACTGCTATTTTGGGGACAAAAAGGAGCAAAGCATGGAACAGGAGGAAGACAGTGAAGTCAGAACTCCTGCACCAAAAGCTTCAAAGGAAAATATGACTTGGTTACAGGCCATAGAGGACCTTAAGAAGCAGATAACAGCAGTGCAGGAAAAACTGGGAAGAGAAATAAGAACAATGCAAGAAAATTACAAAATGAGAGTCAACAGCCTGACTGAGGAAAATAATACCTTAAAAAACAGACTAACTCAAATGGCAAAAGAGGCTCAAAAGGCAGTGAGGAGAAAAATGCCTTAAAAAGCCGAATTTGCCAGATGGAAAAAGAATCTCAAAAGCTCAATGATGAGAATTATTACTTCAGAATTAGACTGGAGCAAATGTAAGCTAATGAATTTGTGAGAAATCAAGATGCTGTTAAACAGGTCCAAACGAATGAATGGAAGGCAATGTGAAATATCTCATGGGAAAAAAAACACTTACCTGGAAAACAGATTCAGGAGAGATAATTTAAAAATTATTGGACTACCTGAAAGCCATTATCAAAGTAATAAACTAGAAATCATCCTCCAGGAAGTTCTCAAAGAAAACTTCCCTCATGTTTTAGAACCAGAGGGCAAAATAGAGGTTGAAAGAATCTACCGATCACCTCCTGAAAATGATCCCAAAAAGAAAACTCCTAGGAATATTATAGCCAGGTTCCAGAATTCCCAGATTAAGTAGAGAATATTACAAGTAGCCAGGAGAAACAATTTGAATATTGTGGAAACACAATCAGGATAACCCAGGATCTGGCAGCTTCTACACTGAGGGATCAAAGGGCTTGGAATATGATATTCTGGAGGTCAAAGGAGCTGGGATTAAAACCAAGAATCACCTACCCAATAAAACTGAGTATCATGTTTCAGGGGAAAATAAGGTTCTGAAAGAAATCTTACCCCCATATACTAATTCAGTTATATGAACTGTTAAGTTATTTCACTGTGGTCACAAAACTATTAAAGGAGTAAATGCAGGGCCCCATTCTAGATTATTCAGAGAAAGGAGGTGAATAGACATCACTAATCTTTCTATTTTTCCTGCTTCTTAAAACTTGAGTTTTAAATTATTTTATTACCAATGTACCACACAAGCAACTTGCTAGTACTCCATTCTTCACTTTTATTTGATATGTACAATTTATATTCCACCAGAATAATGTGATTTCCTTTATAATATGATGGCAAATTAGTCTCTTTTCATGAGCTTTTCTATCTTAGAAGAAGCCTCCATTTCGATACTAAATGAGCAGTCATATCTAAGCCCTATATTTTTGTCATCCCTTCTTTAGATATTATGCAAGGCCAAACACAGAACAAATACTGTCTGCCCTGTCTTAGATCTCCAATGTCAATGACTACAGATTAGAATGTCTCTTCCCTGTCCCTCCCCCAAAGCCTGGGAAACTGTCCCTATCGCCAGTGGCAGATCACTTGTGACCCCAGCATATACACATATGTTTTTACAAGTATCTGGGATAAGAATCCCACTTACTGTAGTTACAATACTTTATGATATAAAGAAGTCTTTTACTTGCCTTTGAATGTATCAGTGCTTGAAAAAAAAATAATTGACTTGCATTGAAAAGAGGGGGTTTTTGTTTCTATGAAAAAGACAGAAATATTTTTTTTTGCCAAAGTGACTCAAATTAATAATTAAAAAGCACTTATAGAGTGACTACAAGGTGTCAGGCATCTAGAAATGAGCTATAGGTTCAAATACAAAAGCAAAACAGTTTCTGTCCTCAAGGAGATTGCATTTTGATAGGGAAAGTGAATATATAATGGGTGAGTGATAACAATGGATTTATATTTGTTTGTTTAGAAATAGGCATTGTGAGTGGAAGTATTAGAAAGTTTTTCCAATTGATAATGGTTCCCAAAAGGCAACGTACAAAAGGGAGGGGGTGATAGCAGAGAAAAGTATGTAGTGAATGCCTGGTGGCAGGAATGATGACAATGACACAGGGTAGAATGAGAAACTTCCCAGGGCCAGCTAGGCACAGTGGGCCTATGAGTTGGTGTTCATGCATTATCTTTCAGAGCAAGGCAGGGGAGAGTTAGGAGTTCCAAAAAAATGAGAAGGTTATGTCCCTCATGGGATGATCACTGAAGGACTAGTTATCTAGAAGTTTGCAGTGCTCATACACTTACCAATCAGTGTAGAGTCTACAAATTGCTTATACATATTCAAAGCATAAATAAATTAAACCAAAAGGGAAGGTGAATATATCAGATATGTCCCAGGATAGGAATACAAGTTTAATTAATTTGTTAAATTAAGTTCAAATCCTGAAGGAGAGTTGAATAGTTAATATAAAAGATATTATGCAAAAATTAATTCCATGTGTTTTTACAAGCAACATATTTATGGGAACTCTTGGACTTTTGGCCCAATCCCCTAATTTTGCTGATGAAGAAACTCAAAACAAGAGGGTTTAAACTACTTGCCTAAAGTCAGAAATTTATTTATTGACACAGCTAGGATTAGCAACTAGGTCTAATGCCCTGTTGTACCATGTTTCCCCGATAATAAGACCTATCCCGAAAATAAGCCCTCCCCTTACTGTGTAAGATTCCTCTAAAATAAGCCCTCCCCCAAAAATAAGCCCTATTGAAATTGCTACTGTAGTGAAGGTGATCCCCTGTGCTACACGCTACATTACGGTACCCTCTGTATGCACTGTTGCCCCACCCCCCCAGGTGAAACGCACGCCGCTGCATCCAATCAGAGCTGCAGCAGTGAGCACGTCATCCTGTTCTTCCCCAGTTATTTGCTTGCTGGTGCCATTGAGAGCAGTGCCGCGGAGGAGAGTTGAGGCAGGACAACATAAAAACCCGGTATGTAAGAGGGAGTGAGGGGGCATGATGGAGGATAAAAAGGGCATGATGGAGGAAAAAAGAAGAATTCAGAGGGCATGATGGAGTGAAAAGAAGGACTGATGGTCATAATTTTATTATTCTGTCTGTTTTGACCCCCAGACATGAGTACAAAAAGGAAGAGCTATACTGTTGAGTATAAGAAAGCAATTGTAGAGGAGTCACATGGCAAGAATCTTGCAGTTTTCTGTAAAGAAAAACTTTTGGATCTTCGAATGGTCTGAAAATGGAGAGCAGATTATAATAACCTCAATCAACAGGTGGATGAGGGAAAAGGGAAAAAGTGCAGGTCTGGATCAGGTCGGCAGCCCTTATATCCTGACTTGGAGATCCTCATTGGTGAATGGATTGCTGACAGGAGAGCAAAGGCCTTGGTTGTGCGCAGGGCTGATATTCAAGCATTTGCCCTTTCAATGGCACCAGAGTTTGAAATGGTGTCAGAAGGATTCAAAGCATCACAGCACTGGTTGGACGGTTTCCTTCAATGGTATGAACTGTCCCTAAGAAGATCAACAACACTTTTTAAGCTGGAAGATGCTGAAGTTATTAAACGTGCACTTGCATTCAAGTCCTTTGTTGATAGGATCTACATTTCCAAGTACCAAACCTGCAATATGATTGCTATGGATGAAACTGCAGTGTTTATGGGACAAGGATCTCAAACAACAATTCATCACAGGGGTGCAACGTCAATCTACATTCCCACCACTGGCTATGAAAGTGCACGGTCACCTGTGTTTTGGCAATTTGTTTGGATGGAAAGAAAGCCACACCTCTAATCATCAGTAAGGGCAAGAAAGATAAGATTGAATGTGTATCTGGCATTTATGTTCTTGAAACCAAAAAAGCTTGGTGTACACAAGCTGTTATAAGAAAGTGGGTTGATTTAATGCTGCCACTTGTTATGCGAGGTAACCAAAGAGGTCTGATAGTCTGGGATTCAGCCAGCACTCACCACGCTAAAGAAATGAAGAACTTCCTTGCAGAGAGAAGAATAGATCAAGTAATGATTCCTGCAGGAATGACTGCCTATCTCCAGACCCTTGATATTGCAATAAACAAGCCATTCAAGGACCATTTGCGCATGGAAGTCAATGACTACATTGAAAATAGAATGGAAAGAAATCAGCGTGGAAACTTTGTGAAGCCCTGTCTGCAAGAAGTCGTGACTTGGGTGAAGAAGTCATGGGATAAAATTACTGACAGCTGTGTCACCAAGGCACTACGAGCAGGTTACCTGGACAAGACATATTCATTTAAAGAGAGCTATATTGCTGGACATGACAGATTGGGTCCACTTCTTCTGAAGGAAATGGAGGCGCAAGACATCCAGGATGGAATTCAGGGTATGGACACTTATGATGATGTTGTTGAAGAAGATGACATGATCATTATTGAATAAAGGTACATTTTTTGTTCACATTTACCTGTTTATTAAAATTGTTGTCAATGTTCATTAAAATAAGCCCTCCCCTGAAAAAAAGCCCTCTGGTGTTTTTCTGTCCAAAAAAATTAATAAGACAGTGTCTTATTATCGGGGAAACACGGTAGTATACATTCTGATATGCCATCCTGACTTACCTATAGGACTCTTTATCATTGTAAATTATTTTTATATTGCATGTTCTCAGGCAAAATTTAAGTATCATAATTATGAATTTTAGCATTTGAGTATATTGTTTTATTTTTAAATTAGCATACATCTGTATTAGGAAATGAGGAATGTGGGAACAGTAGTTGAATTTACCCATGTATTATTATCATTGTGGAAATAAACTCTTCTCATCAAATACTATGCCATCTTTTGGGAGAAATTTAATAAATGAGTATTTAAAAAGTTTTCAGTTTTCACATATTTTCTCATCAGACATTTTGGCTTAAACAGCACTTTCTAATTCCCCAACCAATTATATTCTGGGCATAAATTTGAGTTTGTTTTATTCCTGAGTGCCCTGAAACATGAGCAATTTCATTGGAACAAGCTTTTTATTTTGAAATAATTTCATAATAATAATTTGCTGACTATGTGATATAATATCATATAATACTCCAAGTGTTTAAAAATGAGTTTGACATCAGATATGTGGATTTCAGGCACTAAAATCTCAAATATTCCCATTTAGCCTGCATTATCCTAGTGCAGTTTGACATTTTTATAATACTAATAATAATATCTGTGATTCTATATATACATAAATGTATGATGATATTGCATCTTTTTAAGTATGTGGTTAAAATTAACTTATCAATTTTCCCAGCAATCTTGTTAGGGAAGCATATGGGTTATATTATTATCCTAAATCTACATAGAAATTGAGAAAATTGGAATAGTGCAATGGGAATTTCTTTTAAAAGTATTTAACAACAAGTCAGTGGGGTGAGCTTCAAGTCTTGGCCTTTTTTGAACCTCAGTTTTCACATTTGTAAAATAATATAGTTGAATAGATGATAACTAGGAGCCTTTGGATTTTAAAAACACATACATTCATAAGTCAACTTCTAGATCCTGCTGGTGTATGGAAAAAAAAATTCCAACTAACCAATATCTTATAATAAGTTGTGAAAAAAGTTCCAAGTGGGAATAAGGAATTGGTTTCTTAGAAAACAATACTAGTGTGCTTGGTCCAACCTAAAATGACTTAATCAAGAACAAATTATCTCCATTTGTGATTACCTTCAGAATTTACCTTTTCAATTCATATGACTGTTCTCATAATCCTTTCTTGGCATACTTTTACCTTCTTTGTCTCTTGTTCTTAAGTGATTCCTGTTAAGCTCTCCAAGTTTTAAGCTTCTAGCACTCAATTTTCACAAAAAATAGCAAATTCAACCATAATGCCTTATCATTGTTCTACTTTATCTTTTCTTTGATTTATAGTGTCAGATTAATATTGGGTTTCATTTTAGTTTTAAGCAAGTAGTCGTCTGTTCCATTACTACAAGCAATTAATAAAAACCTAGGGATGGATGTGGGATTTGCAGAGTGGTGGGTGGCTATCACTCAAAATTATATCAATGTTATTAAAGAGAAAGTTATTCACAAATACCAGCCATTACTTCTACTTATAAAAAACTAAGAAACTTGGTAATGACCTTTGTGATGAAACTAGCTAAAAAAGAATCCTTTGTAATAAATCACAATGTGCTTTACTCCCATATAATATTATATTTCTCAATATCATGATTTTTTTCCACATTACACAGCCCTCTGCAGATAAGTTGTCATTGGAATTAACCCATTTGGTTTACATATATTGGACATTTCCAACATATATATATATATAATCATAGTGTATAGAAAACTGACCTTAAAGACTGAAGACCTGAGTCTAAATCATGCCTCTGAAACTTATTGGCTGCGTGACCCTAAGCAATTTACTTACTTAAACTGTCATTTGTCTTGTGAACTTTTTAAGATGAAAAGTGGCAGAGAATTTGCAGATGCCAAATTCTTTCAATATTATAAATTCCCTTGGGTGTTCCACATAACAATGAAATCACTCACCTAATCCTGTCTATTTATTGGAGAGATAGACAATGAACTAGACTCATATCTTAAAAGGAAGAAGACAGTAGGATGGATTGCACTAAAATAATGGCACCATGCTTTTGATGATCTCAAAGTTTTTCCTGACACAAGACCATATTTTTCCACACCAATATTCTCCTGACAGATTGTTATGATTACGAATTGTTTATTGAGGCATTTCTAATCATGATTCCTAGTGTTTAATTTCCAGAACTAAAACCTTTCTCATAAAACCTATGATTCAAAGAGCAATTAATTTTATTCATAAATATGTTTACATAATTTCATGTAGAGGTAAGAATTCAAAGGAAAAAAAGGTCCTTCAGTCAACAATATATGTCACACTGATTTTCCTTTCATTTTCTCCACTGTTGTTATGACCTGTTGAAAAGAGAATTTCAACTAATTATACTACCTTATTTTTGTTTATAAAATGTCAAGAAATTGTAGTTGGTATACAAAGAGGAGAAACAGAGAGAAAAGTACTTTCAATGGTTATATTTTCATTTCAGTTATGTGTGCTATTTTAGGCAAAGTCCCACTAACTTTTTGGGGTATGTTTCATCAAAGACAAAATTTAAAACCTTAAAAGTAACTTTGAACAATGTTAAATTCCAATTTTCCAGAAGTTGTCTCAATCCAATAAATAGTATATTTAAAGAGAGCTTGGTTTATTTGAATAGCATAGGCAGTTGGCAAAAAAACATTAGAAAGTCAAACACTATGAGAATATTTGTACCTCTTTCATTTGTTTGCTCATTCTTGTTGATTTTAAAGCATTGATTGCCATATTATTACTGTGAGCAAAACACAATTGCCTTTATTATTAATTCTGACACTTATAAAATAAATTATTTTTTATGAAAACAAATGTTGGAAAAGATACTAAAATGAGGGAGATCATGAAAATATATTTCTTCAGTCTACTGTCATTTGTTTTGGTCAGATTTTAATCATAATCATTTTCAATCAGTCTTTATTTTGTGGATACCATTATAAAGAAGGGACTTCATTTTGTAAACATGAATGATGGAAAAACTACAAATATGATTCTCATTTTTGTATACGTTCTATTTTTTTCCTTTCCCAGATTGGTAAAGGTACTGGGTG
>NW_027187283.1:28539-165794 GCF_028583685.1 Petaurus breviceps papuanus | reverse complement strand
AATAGATGGATTCTGTCCAAAGCAATAAGCTTACGTCCTTCCAAAATGAGGGTTTGTTTTATGGTATATGGTGCTATTTAAGGTTTGGAATATGGTGAATTTTGGAAGGGAACATCAAGTGCTGTGCCATAAGGACCTGAGTCCAAGCAAGGACATGGCCTTTTTACAGCTTATATTAAACCTTAATACTATAATTTGTGTAGTATGTTTGGTATAATAAAAACAAATATCTTACGAGCTTGTGTAGATAACAAGAGAGAATTTGTACAGAATCTATTGTAAAATTTAAAGTACTATATAAATGATTGTGATTATTTAACTATTGTCATCTTCATCATCATTATCAACAATTAGCTATATAGATTTTTAAAGCACTTTTATAGTATGCATAACATTTCTCTATCTTTTTTCTTATGAATGAATTCTAGCAATAGAACATGCACAGAGATATTTTTTTTATAGAAATAAGAGAAAAGAGACACAGAGTTTGGATGCTGAGATACCAAGATATGATGGCAGCAAAAAAAAAATAAGGAGAATATATGAGTTGCCAGTCATTGTGGTGGAGAATGTTATATCTCCTTTAGATGAGGCTTGGAGTCAGAAATTTAGATACCTAGAGTCTTTAAATTTTTGAAGGAAGAGAATAAGACTTTTACTCCAGATATATCTACTTAAACATGGGATCATTTGGATCTGATATCTTTTCTTGGGGAATTCTACATAAGACCTGTATGTATTTACAGCATTATTATGACATTAATAATTATAAAAAAGGGAAAAGAGGGGGCTCACTTTGATAAATGTTGTGTGATTTAACCAGATGAGACTCTGCGCAGCCATTGAGAGCTCCCCAGCTTTGAAAACCCAGATGTTGATGCTTCCCTATGTGGTAACTGTGATTTGGTATGGATGTAATAGTTGGACAGTTTGGAAGCCTGTCTGCTTGATCTGTTTCTCTGTCTTGTAATTTCTGTCTGTATACTCTGAAGTTCGGGGTGCTGACCTTTTCCCCCTGAATTAGGTAAACAATATATGTTTGATTGATTAAAGTAAGCATATTAACCCCCTCCCCCCCAAAAAAAGGAAAAGAGATGATTTTACATAATATTTATCTTCTAGGTTTATCTAAAATGCCATAATAATCTATAGTGTCACCAAAATAATTTTACTTTGTCTTTTTTAAGATATCATGATAAGTGGGGTAGCCAGGTAGCACAGTAAGAGCACAGGCACCAGAGTCAGGATGACCTGGGATCAAATCCAGGCTCAGATATTTAGCACCACACCCAGAAATAACTGGCCATGTAACCTTGAGCAAGTTACTTAACCCCAATTGATTAAAAAAAAGATATCATGATAAGTGACATGGTTCAAAAATGAAACTTAAGGAAAAAAGGTTGTTTTTTTCATTAACAAAATACATAGTTCTTCAATATGACAAGAAAGACAACAGTAATATACAAATAATGTTTTATGGTCTATAAAACAGTTACATATTATCTCACCTTGATGCTTCAAGATAGAAGATGTTTGGCAGATAGTTTTATGTATGTAGAGAGCAAAAGGAAGAATCCTATAGGGTTCAGAGTACACTATAGTTTGACTGGCTGTATTTTTTGTTTGTTTTATTAATTTATATACTATTTCTGCAAAGAAGAGAGTCATATAAGCAAAGGAATCAAGTACAAATACATGTAGAAAATAATGAGTATTGACCTTCAAAAAAGTAAGTGTTTAATGACAATTTTGGCTGAAAAAATGTATTTTCCTCTTTCAGTGACTTATCTTGGAATGGAAGTGACCCTGAGGATTCAGAAGTTTTGCCACAGAAACGCAAATTCCGCTATGCTTCTTTGTCAACTGTACCATTCAACTCCAAGTCATATGAAAATTAACCTGTGTAAGATAATAATTATTTTATTATTTAGTAATTTAATAATTATGTAATGAATAGTTGATTGATTAGTCAAATAATTAAGAATAAACAACCAGCATCCATAAGCCTAGATGAGATAAAATGAGATTAAAAAAAAGGGGATCTTCTACAAGGCAAGGATCCAGCACACACTCTTGTCTGCTGCCTCCAGCTGGAATTTTCCTTTGTGCATTTGGGATTCATTTTTCTGAGGATAAGATTCTTTTGAGGCCTTGTTTGAGACTCCCTTCAGATCCTGCTTCAGTTCTAACTACAGGGAATAAGTTGAACTTGCTTCTAGAAAAAAGACACTTCCTTTTTCTTTTACTCCAAACTTCCCACCAAGTTTCTTGTTGATTCTGGAAACCTCAGTTCTTTGACACAAGCAAACCCAAAGCATTGGCTTGACTTGTCAAATATTAGCATAGCTGTCATCCAGCTTACCACATCACCAGACCTTGATGAAACTGGTAACTTGGATTCCTTATGATCTCAGGAAGTACAGTTAGCTGGAAGGGGTTATCATCAGCATATTAGGAAATATATCCCTGCACAGCTGCTGTGTAAGCACTCCCAGTGCTCTAGGTTCCTTCTATGAAAGAACAGATGCAACAGGTAGCTGACAAAGAAAATGAGAACAGCTTTCTGGAACACCTAACATGGCCAATACTCAGATGCTTAAGGTTTCAAGAAAGATCAGGTACACCCTCTTGTCTCCTCTTTCTCTACTAGACAACAGAAACTTCATGAAAGTTGAAACGAATAATCTGGGAAGCCCTATTACCAGAATTCCACTACATCCAGATGGGGCAACGGACTGTGGAGGGGAAGCTTCACTTGAGTTAATGAGGTTTTCCTGGATGAGCAAGCAATCAACAATCAGATCTAAAGTAGATAGATTCACTCTTCGGTGGTAACGCCATTCAGATCTTGGGGGATAATTCTGATCAAAGGCAAGTAATAGGTGATTTAACCAAGGTCTGCATGGTACCAACAGTGACAGGAAGGCATAAAAATCTGAAATGAATCAACCTGCAGACAGTGGCTGCTTTGCTCTGGGGGAAGCTGCAAGACTTGATTGGGAAATTTTATGTCATTGATTGGTGCTACCCATATGAGTATCAAGGAGATCATATCCCGGGAGTTCTGAGCCTGCACAGTCAGGAAGGGCTACCCAACTTCTTCCTGAAGAAGTCTTTTGCCCTTTCCAATATGTAGAAAAGAATAATCATCATGTTTCATTATGAATTCTCTTAAGAAAGAGAGCCCAGAATGGATTGCTATCTGAGAGAAGAAGACAGCACTCTGAACAAGTACCCTGCACTAGACTACCTTGTGTGCTTCATGCTCAAGGGAGGTTATTGAAATGGCTTCCTGGAATATGTGAAATTGTGTGAACTACAGAGCTATTGCCCAATGCATCACCAGGACCAAAAATCTTAGGTGGTACCATAGTCAAAGCAAAGCATGAACTGAAGAGTGGCAGCTCTGAGAACAGATTGTCTCAGAAGGATGGGAATTCAAGCTGAAGAAGAAGATGCCTTCACAGCAGTCACTAGCTCATACTGTGGGTCTCCAGAGAGAATGTAGTGACTTTTATGAAAAACTAGAACAATGGTTTACAAAAAAATAATGCTCAACAAGCAAAAACATTTGACTGCAAAAGTCAAGTCCACCTGTGTTCAAGTGAGAGTAGGAACCTTCTCTATGGGCTGTGTACTGAAGGCTGTCTATCCTTGCTTGAGCTACAAAGTTTATATAAATCAGGAAAATTCTTCCTTTCTTTCATCTACTCTATATCTTCACCTTCATCAATTGGTTTGTGTCCTTTGCTTGAATTATTTGCCAGGATTGAGGTAATAAATTCTTTCTTCTCTGAATTTTCCTCCATTCTTCTCTATCCCTTTTTTTTAATGAGATAACAAATATTTCAGGATGAGAAATGTGCTCAGACTATTTCATGTTAGTTCCACATGAACTAATAACTACTGTTACTTGTGACATCCCAGAGAGAACTTTAAACCACCATGTTATGACCATCTTCATTCATTGCCTGTTTACCTGAGCCATTGTATAGCGCTGTGCAATCTGTTTGATAACACTTATTGCCCCCAAAGCATACTTCAGGCTCTTCTCCTCCTGTTACCTCATCTCAGAAAACATAGTGACTTCAGTCCCTGGTAACTCATGATCAGATATACCCCTACCTGGACACAAAAATCTTACTCTATAGCCACAGATGGACATTCATTACAGCTTCCCAAACAGCTGATCTCCCATTTTTTTGTCATGACCCAGCAGAATGACCTTAAAGGATTGCATTTAGTACCATTCTGGAGAGAAGTTTGGAACTTTCCTCAAATGTTTATAAAATGGTACATACCCTTTAATTCAGCAATACATTATTATGTCTGTATGCCAAGAAACTAAAAAAAATGGTGGAGGAAAAGACCAACTTGTACAAAAATATTTATGGCAGCTTTTTTGTAGTGGAGTGGCAAAGAATTGGAAATTGAGGGGATGCCCATCAATTGGGGAATGGCTGAACAAGTTGTGGTATTTGATTATAATGGAATATTACTCTGCTATGAGAAATGATGAGCAGGCAGATTTCAAAAAAACTGGAAAGACTTACATGAAATGATGCAAAGTGAAATGAGCACAACCATGAAAACATTCTACACAGTAACAACAATATTATACTATGATCAATTATGATTGACTTAGCTTTTCTCAACAATACAATGATCTAAGACAAAAAAAAAATCCTGATGAAAAATGCTTATTTATATCCACAGAAAGAATGGATGGAATTTGAACACAGATCAAAGCATACTATTTTCATCTTATTTTTTTCCTTTTGCACACTAATTGTTTTGCAATTGTTATTACAACTAAAATATATATAGTATTTTATTTTTCCAATTACAAGTAAAGACAATATTTTACATTAAATTTTTATTAAGATTTTTTGAGTTTCAAATTTTCTACCTCTACCTTTCTTCTCCCTAAGACAATAAGCAAATTTATATAGGTTATACATGTGCAATCATGTAAAATATATTTCTACATTAGACATGTTGTGAAAGAAGAAGAACTTTGCACAATAATAATAAAATTAGAACTGAAAGGCAATTTTGAGACCATACAGTCCATACTGCTCATCTAATAGATGAAGAAATAAGGTTCAGAGTAAAGTGGTTTATCTAATGCCATACTTTAACAGACATAGGATTAAAATTCCAGTACTCTGACTCTAGATCTAGAGCCCTTTTCACAGAGGTGAAGTTAAGGGATAAGGAGGAAGGGAGGAAGCATGATTATCTTTATTTTGCTATCTTTAGGACTGTCATATAGAAGGGAACTTCTATTGATTTGCTTCAGAAGATAGGAACAACGGGTGCAATTTGAAAAGAGACAACTTGGCCATGAGTAAAGGAAAACTTCCAAACAATTAGAGCTGTGGTACTTGCTGGAACCAGGTCAGATAAGCACTAGAGACAACTGTGAATTTACGTGAGTATTTACACCTCCAGAATTTGGCAGATGCTACAGATCAGAACAGGACTTGATTTATTGTCTTGTTAGTTGTCTAGACTTAAGAAAAGTGCCAGAGAAAATCATCTAGTTTAAACTGAAAAATGTTTCACAGTGTATATCCATACCCCTCACAACACCAGTAAGTCATTAAACATTTACTACCAAACCCCTATGCACATGTGGAATGGGCTACGTTATGAAGTGTTGGTCTCCTTTCACTACAAGTTTTGTAACAAAGGCAGAATGAATACTTGTCTAGTATATTTGAGAAGAGATCCTTACTTATTAATGAACAATGTTAGATTCAATGTCCTCTCATTGTGCCTTCTAACTGTGAGATCCTGTGATTCTAAGAATTATCTCGGAATGACTCTAACCATATGCTCTTGATGGGGGACAGGATCCCAATAGGTTCAGCAGGAATTCTGATCTTATCTAAGACCAGAAAACCTGCAATATAGTCTGGAAAGAATTCAAGGTCCCAGGCTTAATTGGAGTGAGAGTTGTAGAAGTTTATTGTTACACTTCTATGAGAAGCGGGCAAGAGTCCTTTAGGGGACCTGCAAGTGAGTGGGGTACATGCTTTTACCTTTAAAGGGTAGAGCTGCCATTGTCAAGGCTGACCAGACAGGAGGGGCCTCAGTGCATAGACAAAGGTCAGAGCTGACCAAGAGGAAGGAGCATGTGAATAGATAGTTTAGATAAGATTTAGGCCAGGTTGTAGGAGACACAAGGCAAGGACAAAGGAAGGTGTAGGCCAGGCCCAGAAGAAATGAAGAGATTAAGTAAGAACAAAGGGGTCACAGGGTGTTGCCTAGGTGGAGTGTGGGATAGGGAGAAGGGGCAGAGCTCAAGGGTGGGAAAGGACAAGTTGCAGTTATAACTTCACAGACTGGTTTTACAAGTTGGTTTGACCTAGACCCCAGGTACCCCATCATTCTCAGCATTTTTCTCTTCCTTCAGCTATTGCTTATAAAGAATTTGTCCCTTCAACTAATATTAAATTCCCTAGAGTTCAAGTGAAAATAATGTCTAAAAAAAAGAAAAATAAGTAATATAATGCCTTCCAAACCAAAGAAAAATTGACTCAGTTATTTACCATTATAGATTATCAGTGATAATTCCATAAATTATCAAGAGTTGATTGTAAATTTTAGAGATATTGTTGCTTCACCACTACCTTGCTATTACTTTAGGACTTTATTGAAAGGAAATTCATCTACAAGTGAATATTTATCTTAATGCTTGAATGTAATAAAGCAGGAATATCTAGGCAGCAATAAGTCTTTGGTCAATAGTTTTCAATTTTGGAAACAAGGAAGGAATTGGAAGGAGTTATTGCTTAGTAATTCATAGATAGAGGTCAAGAATCAGAAAACAAGGGATTCAACAAAAGCATTGAAACTAAAGACAGCCAAGAAAGAAGTGCAAATTTTATTCACCTTGGTAGCTGATTGCCCTGATAACTTCTAAATACCCTCATTTGGCTAATCCTTCAGCATACATAGGAAAAGCCTGAGGGTACTGACCTAGTAAGAGAGGCCTCAAAAGTTAAAAAAAAAAAAGTTATTCCCTTAAGCTTTTCTTGCAGGTCTTCCTTAAAATGGAAATATATTACTTATGAAGCAATAGTAGTAATAGCTAACATTTATCTAGCACTTATTATATGCCAGGAATTGTGCTAAGAGCTTTAAAATTATCTTCTTTGATCCTCTCAATAACCCTAAGAGGTAGGTGTTACTATTCTCATTTTACAGATAAGGAAGGGTCCAGTCTAGTTCTTCCTCCACACTCTAACCCTCCCCATATAGCTCCATATATATATATATGTATATATACCCATATAGCCCTCCCAATACCTCCTCAACCCTCATCTTTATGTCATTTTTATGTATTATTGTCTTTTCCTATTACATTTTAAGCTCCTGAGACAAATAGAGGTTGAAGAAATTGTCAGGGTCACATAGCTAGTAAGCATACAAGCCTGAATTTGAACTCAGGTCATCAAACGCCAGGCCAAGTGCCTATCCACTGTGCAACCTAAGGTAATATTTAAGCTAATTTGACCCATTGATAACTTTGTAAATTAGTTTGTCAGATTTTCTAATAAGACTTTAAATGACTTGCCTAAGGTCACACGACTAGTTTTTGTGTTAAGTGTCTGAGGTCAGATTTGAACTCAGGTCCTCCTCATTCCAGGGCTGGTGCTCTACTCACTGAGCCACCTAACCACCCCAATAAGACATTTTTGTAAGAAAATAAGGCTATGGCTCAATATGTGGGGCAAATGTTTCTAGAAAAATCAATATGGTACTCTACAATGTGAAGCCCTGGGCCCTCGTGAGGGTATTGAATATTATATTCAGGTAAAAGAGGAGATGACATAGGCCACCAGAATTTGATATTTGGTACAGAAAAAGTTTGAATAAAGAGCAGCCTTTGGAGTTGGATGTGCCCAGGGAGCACAAGCAAGTTTTGGCCGTAAAGAAGCATGGTAGATCTTCTACTTGTTGTAATTGCCATTGTCTCTCCCCCTGACACAATGAACAGATTGCTTCATAAAGCATATTCCCTTAACTGTCTTTCTGAAGCAGTCTGGTACCTTTTTAAGAAATAGAAACCTGTGCCGAAATAAATGCATCTTTTCTTTCCTTAAAATAAAGTGATTTTTTTTTTCATATTGCAATGGGCTGAGTGAATAATCCAGTATAAAAACTGATGAATAATCACCTCTTAAATGTCATTTTTACGTTTCTTTCCTTAGCTCTTTATACTTCCATTCCTATCATTCTGTGAACTGCTTATTGTTATCCCCCTTCTATAGCAGCTCCAAATTTCATTAGTTTATATTTCCTGGCTTCAATTCTTCTGCCTATTATTGAATAAAGCTTAGAAAGTGCTTTAATTTTAATAATGATTTTACCTCATTTCCTTTAGTTAGATTTCAAATGGTTGAGCATGACATTTCTCAGATAAATTCACTAGTAATTGTCATGTACAAAAGACATTTTTACACAGAGCGAAAAAAAAAAAACTGACCCAGAGGAAATGAGCTGTTTCATTGTGGCATTTCAAAGATATGAATATCCAAAATTGTAGGTAATTTAATTTAAGCATTGTATGTTATTTAATCTTATAGACCAAATGCAAGATCTTGGACTCAAGTTGACTTTGTGCACGTATAGAGAATGAAGAAATAGATATCTGTTTCATCCTCAATTCGTTAGCTGATGTCTTAATTCAATAAAAATTATTTAAGTACCATCTATATGCCAGGCACTGGGCTAGGAAAATGGGACAAAATAAAAAATGGGAGGTAAAAAAGAGATAACTTTCTTCCTGTGAGGAATTTGCAATAAATATTTTTCTCCCAATCTATTCCCGGTCTTAATTATCTTCTTGGATACTCATTTGACTCCTTTATTCCTTTGGTGTGCTCTTCTCTAACCTCCATTATGAGGAAAGGTCATTCTTCCTCCAATCTCCTCTCCCTATTAGAATTTCTTCTCAACCCTCACCTTAAGGTCATTTTTATATATTATCTTCTATTAGAATGAAAGTTCCTGGAGGACAGAAACTATATTTTTGTTTGTTTTAATACTCACAGTTTATGGCACCAAAAAAAAATTAATTCATCCCTGTTGATCTTAACAGCTAGTTGATGCAAAAAATATGTAATGAGGCAAATAAATGCAAAATAAGAAAATAAATTCTTGTTAATTGAAAATAAACAATTAAAAAGTACTCAACAATGGAGTAAATACAAATAATTTGGGGTGGTGAAGGCATTAGAATCTGTGAATACCAAAAAAAAGGTTCCTTGTAGGAGATGACAGGAGTTAAGCCTTAAAGGAATCTAGAGATTCTATGAGGCAGAAACAAGAAGAGAACATGTTCTATATATTGGAGATGATTTATTCAAAAGTTTTGGCCATCAGTGAATAGAGCACCAACCCTGGAGACAGGGGGACCTGAGTTCAAATCCTGCCTCAGACATTTAGCACAAAAACTAGCCATGTGGCATTGGGCAAGTCACAACCCCAATTGCCCTCCAAAAAGCAAAAAAAAAAGTTTTTGGCCTTCTAAAAGATAGAATGAAGCATAAATAGGCCAGTTTGCCTGGAAAATAGAGTATGAAAGAGAATAATGTGCAATAAACATAGAAAAGTGTGCTGGAGATAGATTATATTGGGTCTTAAAATTCAAGTTGAAGAGAATTGATACTATTTTATCCTTAGAAAAAGAGAAAGGTACTAAAGTTTGTTTGCTTGTTCTTAGGGCTTTTTTATTTTAGCATGTAAAATGTTATTTTCTGCTAATTAAGAATTGAATTCATTTTTTAAAAAGTCTGTTGTAAACACACTCCTATTGCAATGTAGATGGGTGTGTCCTTTACCTGTCAGTAATTTTATTAAGACTGGAAAACAGTAGCATAGCTGTAATGCCAAGCAAAGGCAACTTCTCAAGTTTCAAAATACCAGCCTAGCTGGTCTCCATTTTATTCAGTGACAAATTAAGAACTAGAAAATCAAAATACAGCATTCACCAAGTGTAATTCAATAATTTCCAAGTACTACTCCACCCCTGGACATTACATTCATTTAGTCAATCACAAAGCCCCTCTTCTCAAATGGAGATTAGTTTCCAATCGTAAGAAAAGTACATTCATTTGGTCAGTCCCAGAGCATAAAAAAGTTAAAAGTTTCCCACCCTTGTATTACAACTGAATAAGCCATCTACCCCAGAGTTACAACAAGCTTAAGCACAGTATTCAATTCCCAAAGAGAGGTCTTCTCTTCATCTTGACCCGAGGAAAGTTCTCAGCAATCTTTGTTCCTGGGGAGACAAAGCTTAGCAAAGCCACAAAATACATTGCTAGTGTCCTCATTAATTCATTCTCTGTCTGCAGAACAGTCCTAGGACCCCTGAAAATATTAGCAAAACCCTTTTCCAGGATTTCTGTAAATTTACAAAAAGAAAATCCTTCTTCAGTGCTTCTGAACCAACAGCAATGTTTCAGGACCTCTGCAACAACAGCACTGGCCTTCACCAGTGGGCACAATTCATTCTCTGTCTGCAGAACAGTCTCAGAACCCCTGAACCAGCAGCAAGGCTCCAGGACCTCTGCAGCAACAGCACTATCCTTCACCAGTGGATGCAATTCATTCTGTCTGCAGAACCATCTCTGGACCTCTGAACCAGAAGCAAGTTTCAAGACCTCTGCAACAACAATACTGTCCTTTACCAGTGGAAAAATCTGGCAAAACAACATCAATACAGACAGACAAAGTACCAGCATAACAACCATGTCTCCTCAGTACTTGGCAGCTCTGGCTGGAAGCTCTCAAAAGTCCTGGGCAGTTTGAACTGGCCCTCAGTAATCCTCTTCCTCTCTCTGCTTCCATGATACTACTTCCAAAAAATTCTTCTGCCTCTCTCTCTGATGGTGCCTCTCTAAATTCTAGTCATCAGCTCCTCCCACTTCAACCCTCTCTTTTCACTTCAACAAGTCCATCCCACAAGTGGGATTTATAAGCTCTGGATTTTAATACTCAACCAAGCCAATACAGGGGATCTTTAAATTCCATTACTATTACAATAGCATTTCTCTAATTTTAGAAATATATATACATACATATATATTTCATGTATGTATGTGTGTACCTGTATACATAGATGTATATACATGTTTATAGTTCTTTTTTTCAGGTAGAAAAACTCTTACCATGCAAAGAGGTAACACTTTCAAACTCATGGTTCTAAATTTCCTTTCCTGATGCTATGTGTAAATAGTCAAAGACTAAAGAAGATAGAAACAAGTCAGAAAAAAAATCTAAACTCTTTCTCAAGACTAAATATAAAACCTGGTGAATCTTTGCCTTTTAAGAACTAATGTTGGGCTGGCTAGGTGGTGCAGTGAATAGAGCACCGGCCCTGGAGTCAGGAGGACCTGAGTTCAAATCCGGCCTCAGACACAACACAGAAAACTAGCCATGTTACCTTGGACAAGTCACTTAACCCAATTTCCCTACCTTCCCCCTCCAAAAAAAAGCAAAGAAAAACAAAAAAGAACAAATGTTACTGTTATGTAGTGGTATCTAACATTTCATAGAAACTTATGTGTAGAAGTATTTTCTGCCACCATGAAGTTCATATATTATACTTGATAGACAAATTTTTAGTAATTGATATTTTTAATAATGTTGAAATCTAATTCTGAAGTCCACTAAAATTCTCTTACCAAGATTTTCAAATTCTAAAAAGACATTGGTATCTGGTGATTTCAGTGAAAATAGTTTATGATGCATGAAATGGCTGTTTGGAAGTTCTACAAATTGTAAAATAGGGTTTTAGGTATAGAAACAATCTTTCTCACAATTTGTGGATTGATTCTTAGAATTTTTTATAAATGTAAACATATCTATCATTTATTCTTCATGGAAATACAATTAAGTTTTACATTAATAGAATTCAATATATGTTTTAAAAGGAAGAAAAATTAGATTAATCTAATTTAAACACTTTAAATTGATAAGCCTTATTATTTTCAGTACATGGGGAATCATAATGGCTCATGAACATTTTAAAATGTTGAACTCAGCCAATCTGAACAGCAAAGAATGAAGCCAATAGTAATCCTCTCCTTTCAGGGAGATTGAACTGCTTCAGAATAGTCATGGTAAATCTCATTTCCACCAAATAAATTTCTGGGCAGTTACATGAAAGAAAATTTGTTCATTTCCAAGAGAATATAAGGCCTTCTCTGGAACAACAAAAGAAACAAAATAGATATTCCTTGTTCTAGTCTTGATTAATCTATTCCTGATTGATTCCTGTGAAAATCTTATAACACATTTTTAAAAGGATGGTTTTTATATATTTGAAAAAGAAGCAATAATTATAATATGCCAATAGGGCTTCATTATGACCACAGCATGTCATACTAACCCAATTTCCTTTCTAATAATGTGATCCATATGTTAAACACTTGATGAATGTTTATTGAGTTGAAGTAAAGTGAATTAACTGAATAAATCTCTTGATAGATCAGAGTATGTTGGAGACAGATACTACCTGAATGACTACAAATTCCTTGGCCAGATTTCTCATGGTATTCTGGTGGATGAATAAAATATGTGGGCCTCAGTAAGATAGATTTGGCACTAAGTGAAATAACAGGTTCAGGCTACTTTTTATTAAATTAGTATAACTTTGGAGAGAGGTCTCTAGTAAATATCCCAAGGGATCTTGGCATCTGTACTTGGCCCTGTGGTATTCAACATTGTAATTAATGGATAGGAAGAATGCCCAGAATATATGCTTACCTAATGTGCCAGTGATATAAATCAGGGGGCGGGACCTGTCACACTGGATGACAGAATCTAGATCCAAAATTATCTGAATTATATTTTTGTCATTCATCTTTGTCAAACACTTCATGACCCCATTTTGTGTTTTTCTTGGCAAAAATATGGAGTGGTTTGCCATTTCCTTCTCCAGCTTTATTTACAGATGAACTGAGGCAAACAGGATTAAGTGACTTGCCCAGGATCACACAGCTAATAAGTGTCTGAGGCTGGATTTGAACTCATTAAGATGAATATTCCTGATTCTAAGCACAGTGATAGAGATCCATTGGGCCACATAACCTATTCTCTCAATTACATAGAACAGAATAAAATGAATAAAGAAATATAATTTTGAAAAAATAAAATGCATTATTAAAAATTTAATATTGAACATCAACAAACCAACCATGCTTGTTTACCAACATTAAGATTTAACATAACTAATTTAAATGCACAGAACAACACAACAATTTTGTCCCCATCAGAGTTCTTTTTCAATTTACTTTCATCATGTTTCCTCTTATATATTCTAGTTCTTTTTTTTTCTTCCTAACATTAATTATTTTTAAAGGTCGTTTCAGATTATTTTACTGGTTATATTTCTTGGTCTCAATTACATTGTATTATTTTGTTCTTATTTATTATTTTATTTATTATACAACAATATACTACATTGAATTTAGCCAATCATAAATTGTTGTATATTTAAATTGTGTAAAGTTTTAAAATTTACGTTTTAATATCTTTTGAACATTTATTATATTTGTAGATGGGGGAAACAATGGTAATGTGACATAACAGTTTCTTTTGCATTTTAGTTTTTATGTCATATTTGCTTGTTTTTTCCCATTTTCCCATTCTATTATTTTCTGTTAATTTTATTCCTCTTATGTACCAAATTTAATTATTTTTAATGAGCACAACTATCTCAACTTTCATCATTCTTTTCATTTGCTTAATTGAGAAAATATTTTGTTACATTTTCTTTTATAGCTTTATAGGGTTTGTCTTTAATTCTTATCCCACTGAAAATCACAGTATTACATAATGAATGATGGGAGACTAAATCCCTTTCTAGTCATATTGTGTAATATATTTGCCCAAGTATATTTTTATCTATCCTGTAGCTTTTATTTTGAGAAATGAAAATGTAATACTATTTTAACAATGAATTATATTATTATTGTATTTTAGTCACTTTTTGTTCAGTTTGGATTTCTTCTTTATTCCTTGGAGGTATGTTTTAGTTGGTTATTATATATCTAATTATATATCTATTTGAAATATAGATATGTATTTAATTTTAATTGACATCTTTTGTTTTTACACCTTTTTCTTTTTAAAATATCCAAATCCCTCTCCCTTATTTATTAAAATAAAGCCTAAGATTCCAATTCTATGACAGCATGTATCATTACCATTTCTCCTCATCTAAGTTTCAATTTGGATCTTGCAATAATTCAAGTAATAATTACTTTTTCCCTTTCATTATTCTGCATGATATGAGGAAGTCACTTCATAATAGCCACCATCAAATATTTCAAAGGTTTTCATATGGAAGATATTTTGGAATTGTTCTGTCTGTCTCAAAAAGGTAAAACTAGGAGTAGTAGGAAGAAGCTACAGCAGGTCAGTTACAGACTTTATGCAAATTTGAAAGGGTTACCTCAGATAAGAGAGGAAACAAACAAAAGGCTGGTTGATCACTTGTCAGTTATATCATAGAGGATTTTTGTTGTTGTTCAATAATAGTTCATTGTTGTTATTATTTTTCCTTCATTCTCAAAGATGACCAATGACATCAAGATGGTGAAGTCTTGAATTGCAAATTAATTCAGCTGAGGCTGAACTGAGCAAAGTCATCAACCTGATTCTCTCCTCCAGAGTCATGTCATTGCAAGACATATATCAAGATGATTGAGGGGCGGCCAGGTAGCACAGCAAGTAAGAGCACCAGCTCCAGTGTCAGGATGACCTGGATCAAATCTGGGTTCAAATACTCAGCACCACACCCAGAAATAACTGGCTGTGTAACCTTGAGCAAGTTACTTAAGCCCGATTGCTTAAAAAAAAAAAAAGATGACTGGAGACAGGCCCATTCAGTGAGAACATATTATTCCCCAGATGAGAATTTAAACTCTGTGAAGTTAGTAAATGTAAAGATCTCTTATATGTATAAACCCTAGAGTGTTGTCCCTTCCATCCTGTAATGGATGTATATTCTACTTCTTCCTGAGGCAGAGATTTTTCCTCTCCTACCTTCCTTTAATTCACTTCTCCTTTATCCTCCTTTGAGAGGCAAGTTATGTCAGTGTGGGGTGAAGGAGAGATTAACTGCCTAACCTCACAGATTTACAAGACTGTGACTCTAATCAATAGAAAGGATAGATTGGTGGGCAAGGGACCCAGAACAGTTAGAAATAAATAGCCATGTTCCTTTTCCATCCTTGCCTTAGGAGTTCAGCTTTGAAACATAATGGATAAAATAGTACAAAAAGATTTCCCTAGCTCATCAACTTGACCAGCAAATCAGAAATGAGATACTAGTTTGTATAATTTGTGAATTGTATCTCCTCAGAGTTATGCCAACCTATCCCTATCACCAACTTAGTCCACTTTATCTTCATTTACTGTCATACTCAAAAAATATTAATAATAATGTGTATGTGGTGGGAGTGCAATGGATTTGTGTAAATCAACTAGAATTAAGAAAAACACTAATGTGTGTGGATAGATTCTCTTTAGAAATCTTTAGGGAAACAACAAACTCCATTTATAGTTAAAGTAGAAAGGAGAGAAGAGGAAAGGAGACACTTCAATTTCCTGCCTGAACAGCTAATGAAGGAAAACATCTGCTTATCCCTTTGATGAAGGAAATTTCTCCTGGAAGTCAGATCTCATCAGCTCTCATCTAAGACACACTTAGCTGGGATAAAAAATTAAATCTCTTTCTAGTGGCCCCTGATCCCCACCTCCAAGCTTTGAGATACTTCTTCAAAGTTTTTAGGTGTTTATTTTGTACTTATTTTTATAGATTTCCCAGCACTTGTTCTTGTTTAGTCCTTTTAAATCATGTCTCACTCTTTGTGACCTCATTCTTGACAAAGGTAGTGAAGTGTTTTACCATTTTTCTATCCAACTCATTTTACAGATGAGGAAACTGAAACCAGTAAGGTTTGATGACTTGTCCAGGGTCACTTAAGTAACAATAAGAATGTGGGGCCTGATTTTGAATTCACGAAGATAACTATTCTTGACTCCAGGCCTGGTACTTTGTCCACTGTGCCACCTACCTGCCCAACACCTAGCATAATATTAAGCACATAACAGGTATATTAATGAACATCTGTTGAATTATGTTTTATTGAAATAAAGTATACAACCTTGAGATTGATAGATACAATAGAGAAAACTTCGATAATTCTCCAATTATAATATTTGCTATTGTCATAGATAATTCCAGCATATAATGAAAATAGACATTGCAATCTCTATAAATGGTTAAGTCCTCCCACTTCTTTTGTTTGTGAATTACATTGTGCTTATTTTCTCAAGTTCTCAGATGTGACTTATTCTAAAGTCAAATAAACAAACATTTAAGGGAATGACCTTACTATATACACAGGGAAAATACATACAAAGGGAATGGAAGGGATTAAACATTTATATAGCACCTACTATATACCAGACATTGTGCTAAGCACTTTACAAATATTATTTTATTTTATATTTTCAAGAACCCTGAAAAATAGGTGATATTATTATGACTGTTTTATGGTTGAGGTGACTAAGGCAAACAAAGATTAAGTGACTTGCTCAAATTCACACAGATAGTAAATATCTGAGTCTGGATATGAGCTTTGGCATTCTGACTCCTGGAGCAGAAGTTTTTACACAAAGAAATGTAAGTGATGTAAATGATGGAAAATGTAAATGATGGAAAAATGAAAATCTACAGTTTTGTTTTGCACTACAATCATCACTCATGTGGAATGTGCAGTTCCAATGGAAAGAGTTTTCTCTCTAGTATTTCTCTAAGTGAATTTCCCTTCCAAAGACTGTCAACAATAAGGTCATAATATAAATCTATAAAACTGAATTAGGTCCCTGGAGAGGGGCAGTTGGGGCTTACCAATGGAAATGAAAGTTATATGGACTACTAAAGACTTTCTGTGAGAACACAGTTTTTGATTTTATTTTCCTACGAGGTAAAATAAAAACTGCCCTAGTTTCAATGAATATTGTTAACCTGAAAACTGGTTACTATTGTGAAGGTAAGAGGACGAGTGGGTGCTAAATGAAATTTTTACCTGTTTTGTAGAAATATAAACATGAAATAAAGTCTGAATTTCTCAAGAGAAACCCTTCAGGGTTAGGTATAATTTGAATTAATAACCAGTTCATACCTAAATTTTACCCCCCCAAAAAAAATTCTCCTCTCACAAATAATTAATTTACATCCCAGAAAAGTAATTTCCTTTGGAAAACCCATGGGCAAATATGGGTTCTATACATTTCCTAACATAGCAATTGATTATTTGGTGGGAAAAATAATTTCTTTGATAGGTGAAGCCATTTTTAGGTTTTTATTTATCTTATTGTCCCCTGTACCCCATGAATTCTAAGATTTCAAAGGATAGAAATGTAATTTCTTTGAAATAATCTGCATTTATACATGACAGCTCCAAAATATTTCAAAATAATAACCTTATATTGTGACTATCTCATTTCCCCTGTAATTTCAAAGAGTGCAGACTTCTTCCAGGTCTGAAGTCTATCCTTGTATTTCAGTATTTCTGAGAATTTAGGGCCAGCTGGAAATTTGCCATTTATAGACAACTGAAAGCAGTTAGAATTTCTTTCAGTCTGGCTATCCAGTATCTCACTGAACCCCTATTCATATTATCAAACTTATCACCAGAAAGACCATAGAACTTTTCAGCTTTTTTTAAAAAGTCCTTCAGGATTTCCATCTGTCCTGTGGACTTCTCTGTTACAGTCTTAGGTAACCCAGGAGCTAGCCTATTTCCTTTAACAAAAGCTAAGGATTATTCACTATTGTTATGCAGAAAAGAATTGTAACTAAAGCTTCTTCTTGAGTAACCTCCCAGATGCTTTTCTCACCATCATTCATGATGTGATTTATTCTGTGAAGACTTCATTGAAGTTTCCTATGCCCAGATGGGTTAATAACCTGATATTTTAGAATTTTGTGAATATTTCACCTTAATCTGCAAATTCGTGAATAAATAATGCTTTCTCCCTATTTTGCAGAGATTTGGAGTTTCAAAATAGTACATCTACTAAATGCTTTTAACTTCTTAGAAGGACAATGCTTTATAAGTTTGTTAATCATTATTCTTACTGTTTTGAATAAATTAGCATAGATTTTTTCTATTTATTTCTTTCTATACTGAAAGCTATTAAAAGGGAACTTCTCATCATGTTTTATTTTTTCTTTAAAAATTTGAACTCAAACAATCCATCCATAATTTCTAATGGTAATTAATAAAGGTGGCAATGAGGGTAGTTTATGTTTATGTGATATTTGTTCATGCAATACATTTTTCAATATAATCACAAAATGAATTAGAGAAAGGAACACATGCTAGTATCATGGAAAATAAAACAATGTCCCTTTTCATATTTTGCACAAAAATTGTGTGGAATATACATAACTAACTGATGTTATTTGGACTAAAAATATGTTCATGAGAAAACCCGCCTTGCACACATACTAGGAAACACAGTAGAAAAGTCCACACATGTGATTTATATATTTTTTAATCTAGAGAAAGATAATACAAATACAGTCCACAAAAAAATTATCCCTTTTTATTAAGTGGGGAAGGTAAAAATATTAAATTTTTCAGTTTTATTTATTTTTGTGTGCTATTTCTGAAATTAGGTTTACAAGTGACACTCTTAAAAGCCCATTTCTTTTCCTAACATCTGCATAAGTATCTATCTTAATAATGGGTATTTCTATATCATATACACATTTGCACATCTGTGTTCATATATTTGTCATCTATCCATCATCTGTCTATTATCATAGCAAAGATAGATGCTTATACTCTGCATTTGTGATCCTATAATGATTTAATATAGTTTGTTCCATCATAGGTAAAGAAACTGAAATGAAGAAAATCTAAGTTACTTGCCCAGCTAATTTGTAGTAGATTTAAGACTAAATTTTGAGTCTAGAGAATCCAGAAAAGAATACAGGCTTTCAATTCAATGTTCTTTCCACGATGGTTGCCTTACCCAAGAGATGTTGCATAGGCCTCACTACATAACTAAATCACATAAAGAATTAAATCTCATGAACTGGATTATTTAAAAATCATTAGGACGATATTCAAAGTGAAGTAGCTATGCCATTCAATTCAATTCAATAAGTACAGTTTGTCCCCAAAATCTTTGTGGTTTAAAGCTGCATCATGTTTTTTGAGTCGTTATATTTATTGAGCAGCTATTGTGAACAAGATTATTTTTTTCCAATTTCTATAGGAGATGAGAAGAAATGAGAAACTCAGTATTTACCCTTAGCAAGCTTGTACTGTCACATCATTTCCAATATGTTTCTAAGGAAACACTGTAGCACAGCATAGACATTCATTAACATTTATAACTGAAGAATTTGTCTAATGCAGAGTCTAGCTCCTCAATCATGAGATATCATATATAGACTTTACAAAATGTACTATTTAAATGGACAAAATAACAGTGACTATGTTATTTTATGTATATTCATAATCAGATTGTGACTCTCAATTATAACTTTCCTTGGTCAGACATGAAACCAGGTGATTCATCAGAAAGAAAGCAGATGAAGTGGCTATCTGCTCAGTGCAAATAGCCTTCTTCTGCATAGCAGCTGTTAGCCTATGTTAACCCTGAATGGTTTAAACATTGGTTTTAAATCACCACAAGCATTTTTTTGGAAAAAAAATGGAGAATTAAAGACTCTTCCCTCAAGACAGTTTCTATTAGAAAGAGTCAAGTTGAAGACATAACTCAGCAACAGATTTTTAATCAAAATCTCAGTGCAGATCAAAGAGTTTTAGGGCCCCAAAAACTTGGAGTACATCCTAGGAAAGCAGAAACATGTTAAATAGAAAATAATGTGGAAATTACAGATAGTCTGTCTGAAAGTAGATGTTAGCAATGAATAAACAAAAGGAAAATTAGCAAAAAAAAAACTATGCAAGCTTTATAAAAATAGGATTTAATTTTTAAAAGGTTAAATTAAAACATTTATCAAGATGATTAATATATTAGAAGCCAGAGTAAATATTTTAAAATGGCTAAGTCATTAAAATATGAGTATTTAATTATTCATAGATGATTCAACTTGAATTAATTCTGATAAAAATGAATCTACTTGCATTTTGTTATTTTCAAGAAATTAAATTCCTAACTTTTAATGGTCCTAGACTAAACACTGAGAGTCATAACGGTAGAATACTTGTTGCTATTTATGAATTTATACTAGCAAATAGACTGTAATAATTTCACCTAAAATCCATACAAAATATATAAGTAAAAATCAATGCATATAAAAATAAAAAAGAATATAGAAATTAGGTTGTTACAATAAAAAAAATGAAAAAAGACTCCTGTCACTAATTTTTTTTCTGAAAGGAAGGAAATAAACATTTATTAAGGGCCTATTAAAAGCTAAGCACTGTGCTAAGAACTTTACAAATATTGTCTCATTTCATCCTCACAACAATCCTGGGAAGCAGATAAATATCATAATCCCTATTTTACACTTAAGGATACTGAGATAGAGAGAAGTTAAATGACTTTCCCTGGGACACAAAGCTAGCAAGTTTCTGAGGCCAGAGTTGAACTCATATCTTCCTGATTGTTATATAATATGATAAGGAGAAAGAAATGTCAAATCACTCCAGCATCTTTGTGAAAAAATAAACAAAACATATGGAGTCACAAAGAGTTAGACACAAGTAGACAACTGAATGACAACCAAACACCTTATAATACTCTGTTTTATCTGTCAAATTGAATTAAGATAGATTGGGAAATGAAATTGCTCTAAAAGATGAGGTTTTAATCTAGGAGGAAGAGATGATTAGGAAGAACATTCTAAGCATGAATGATAGAGCAAATGATTGCATTTGAGAGACGGAGTGTCTTGCTTTTGAAACAGCAAGGGGTCTAGAGTTCTTGACAGAAAAATAGGTGGAAAGATATAAAGAGCAAGAAGACTGAAAGAGGCAGTATAATGTAAAGGGTTTTAAATGCCAAATGGATGATTGTATTTGATCCTGGATGTGGAACTGTTGCAGTTTCATGATGTGTTTTGGTGGAACCATCTGAAAGCATTCAATCAGACCACCTCTAATCCAAGTATAGGCATTTATTGAGATTGACGCCTCTCACCAGGCAGGCTAATTTCCAAGAGAAATCAGCAATTTCAGAGAAAATAAGAGGGATTTTTATACAGTAAAGATGCAATTGAATAACAAAAGTTATGAATATTAGGAAGACAGGAGGAGTTTGTTAAGGGATTAGGTAATAGGGGTGGAGTCACAGTCACAGTGGAACTATTTGTGCACTTACCCACAAGGCATACAGAAAAACCCATTGGGTGGTATGTAATTATGATAATGGTGTTATAATAAGCCTCTTTACTTCATAAGTTCACCTAAAGGGCAGCTTTTGCTGTTACTGTGTAGGGGACTACTTAGGGAAAGTTGCTTCTATTGTTTTGGGATCCATATCCTATTTGGGCATCCTGGTGGTGCTGTTTTCTGATTGGCTGAGTATTGTGGTCCTCTCTGAGACTAGATGGTTGTGGTTGTGGTTGAGTGCATGAACACACCTACTGTTTCTGTGGGACATGTGAGGAATGCCTTTGAGGGCAGTAGCTAGCTAGAGACAGTGGCTGGAATCCCATCACATGAACATGCCTGCTATTTCTGTGAGAAATATGAGTTCATGGACATATCTGTTGTTCTACTGAGCAATGAGGAATCTATGAAGAAGTTAGGATGTGGAGTCAGTGTTAGGGTGGGGCGTGTGAGTGGCTAGGGAGGAGTGGTGGATCTGGTGCTCAGTGGGGCCTATAAGGAAGTTAGAATATTGGAACAAGGGACAACTTTATGTGTATTCCATCAGAGCTATCAGAATATATTGAGTATGTAGGTGACATGTTTGGATTTATACTTTAAGAAAATCTTTCGTTGACTTAATAGGTTGAATAATAGGGGAAAGACTTTGGCAAAAATGAAATTAACAGGCCTTGGCAACAGTTTGAATATGGGGAAAGGTGGTGGAAGATAGGGAGAAGTCTAAGATAACACATAAATTGTGAGCATGGGTGATTGTGAGGAAGGTAGTACCCTTGAAGTTTTGAAGTGGGAGAGTTTAAGAGCAAAGATTGAGTTAAATTTTGGACATGCTGAATTTAAGATGTCCGGTTTGTGGTGTCTAAAATGCACTTAACTGGAGGCAGCAGAGAGGTTTTGGTACTAGATACATAGATCTCAAAATCATTAGCATCAAGGTGATTAATAAATCCATGAAAGCTGATGAGATAACCAAGTGAAATATTATAAATGGAGAAGAGAAGAGGATCCAGGAAAGAGCTCTATGGGACACCAGGATTAGTGAATATGTCCTGCATAAGGATCCAGTAGGAGCTTTCAGAATGGTAAGAGAAAAATAAGTAAGAATGGTTTCTCAAAGCCTTGAGAATAGAGAATATTAAGAGTAGATAAAGGGGTGGCCAGGTGGCTCAGCAAGTAAGAGCACTGGCTCCAGTGTCGGGATGGCCTGGATCAAAATCTGGGCTCAGATACTCAGCACTACACCCAGAAATAACTGGCCGTGTAACCTTGAGCAAGTTACTTAACCCCAATTGCTTTAAAAAAAAAAAGAGTAGATAAGAGGGTGATCAACAGTGTTCCAGGCCATAATGAGGTCAAGAAGAATGAGGCTTGAGAAACAGGTGCTAGATTTGGAAATTAGGGGATCATTGACTCCTCTGTTCTAAGTATATTGTTTTAAATATTTATCTATTTGGAGATTCATTTGCATAAGTGTGTTCCTAATGTATAATATAAATACCTGGCAGGGAAAATACTAGTAGTTATTCATACCTGTAAAGCCATGCATGAGCAGCTTTCCAGAGGACTGCTGTCGTGAATAGCTTTCAAGGTTCTAATTACATTCGGTAACAAATCAGAACAAAACATTCAGAGAAAATCAAAATACAGCATTTACTCTATCACAACTCAACAACTTATCACTAAAATGTCCATATAGTTTTCACTAAAGTGGTCACATAGTTTTAAACAAAGTACATACATTTAGACAACCACAAAATCCTTAATTCAATTACAAAGTACAAAAGTCAAAGTTTTCTATCCACAGGTCACAGTAAATCATAAGCTTCTCAGTCAGTACACAGTATCCAAGTAAAGTCAGCTCTCAGCTTCCATGGTTCCTCTTCCATGGTCCCAGCTCCAACTGTCACCTGGGTTCAAAGGCAGATAGCTCCCAGTTCCTTGTCCAGCTCCTTGTCCATTCTTCATCCAATTCCCATTCCATATTTAAGTTCACAGAGTCCAGTCCACCTCAAGCCCTTCACAGTTCCTATCTCTGGGAAGACAAAGCTTGACAGATCCACAATACTATTCATGCACATTGCCGGCATCATCATCAATTCACTATCTGCCTGTGAAATCAACTCAGACCCAGCAACAAGGTCAGAGAACTCAACACAAATCATCATAGAAATCAACACTGACCAACAAACAAAGTCCAAGAGGTCAGTAGAAATCATTAGTAAAGTCCCAGGACCTCCAAAACCCTCCTCCAGGACTTCTGTAAACATACAGCCAGAAAATCCTCTTTCATTTCTTCCAGTAAAGTCCCAGAGCTTCTGTACTATCACAAACAAACATCAACATAGACAGAGCAGACAAGCAGAGTGCCAGGACACCACAAGTTTTCTCCTTGACTCTGCCACCACAAGAGTCCTCTTCTCAGTTCTTCTCAATTCTCGTTCAATCTTCAGTTCAGCAGCAGCTGCCCTGCCTCCATGATACTTTACCCAAGAAATTCTCAGTTCTCAGTTCTCATCCCTCTTCTCAGTTCTGCTATTTCTAGCCCTGGGCCTTTCCTTATATATGGTCATTAGCTCCTCCCCTTCATGTTGCAGGAGTTCATGAGTTCAAGGGTTTACAAGTTGTGGGGTTTACATGTTCTGTTTTTTTGCTTTTTTTGTTGTAGTTCTGTTTCTTAACAGACTTGATACAAGGCTCAAAAGAAACTTGAACTGAAACAAGGTGTTAATTCAATAGCTGAAACAAGGTGTGAACTACTTCTGTGCTTGCCATTACAATACCACCATTTCAACTATTTTTGTTAAATCAGCATCCTTGCTAAGACCAGTTTTGGGGAAGGAAAATTTTGATTGCTGGAAAGGACAGAATTAAAGAATTGAACATATTGAACAGTCATTTCTCAGGATCACTTGGTACCACTCAGAATTTCTTTGTCTTTAAAATCTTTCTTGCATATAAATCAATTAAAATGAATTATACTGATTAAAATTATCATATCAGATATTTTAAGGTACTTTAAAGTTTTCAAAGTATTTAATATTTCTTGTCCCATTTGCAGAGATGGACATTGTTTTTTTGTATTAGTCACCTTGGAAGGTGTCTATTTCCATACTGCCCCTGTTCAGAAAATTTTTGCTGTTCTTATTTTTAAAATGCCTACAGAGCTAGATTACAAATTAAACAAAAAGTATTAGCCTCATTATTTTAAGAGTCCCAGCTCTTGTTTTGGGGGTAACTGCTTTTCCTCAAGTGAATGTGGAAGGGAGCTAATGCATACTTTCTTTTCCACATACAGACACCCAACTCCAAATACTCTAAATAAGGATACTCTTTTTACTAATTTTTTTTTAAAACTCTGGTAAGTTATCTGGTAAATTATCTTCCCTATGTGGAATTCCCAGAAAAGAACAACTTCTTTCTTTTTATAGTTTTCATTGTTTTACATATAAGAATATAAGTCTTAAAGTGGAATTTCATTCATTTTCCATTCTGCACATTCTTTTGACAGTAATGAATAACTCATATAATGAAATATGTTACTTTCCTTTCATATCGAATAAGTTTAGTAGCATTGGTTTAAGGCAGATTAATTATAATACTTAATTTTCAAGACATATCTCCTGGTATCTCAGTATTGTATTTAAAATTAGAAGCTCAGGCTAAAAAAGTGCTTTTATTATTATTAAAATCAAGGGAAGATTAGTGAAGTTTGGAATTCTGTTATCATTAGGGAAATATTCAATTTATCTCTAAATTTGCATACTTGAAAGGCTAAAATGTTATGTAATGTTATGCATAAACATTAGCTGTGGAATAATAATATTACTGAGAATGGATATCCCAAACATTGCTTAATTAACTTGTCATTTTAAGACAATAAGTGCAAAATTGTTTATAGGAAAACAGAAATGTATTATCTACTTTAATGAATAAATGCTTTAACTAATCCTACCTATTTTGGTTGAAATTAATCATGCATTCTCTTGCTTTTCTTTGAGCCTTTGATTGAAATTTGAAACAAAAACTAATTTACAGTTTAGATTAAAATACCCTTGAATAATAACAGCTATGGTTGAATGGTCTTCTTTTTCAGAAATAAAGTAAGTTTGTAATTTTTATGTCTTTAACACTGAAATTATGTTTGAGAATTTATTAGTGCTGTGTTTTTTTATATTAGACTCACAAATGGAACAAAGGATGATTAGTGTTTAGTTCATAAAACAATGAATGCTGAAGTACATGACTCTGGAAAGGTCATTTCATACAAGGCTCACTATCATTCAATTTTGACTATAATCATTTCTTTGGTTACCATTTGTCCTATACACTGTACAAAGTGAGAGACCACATAAAATTTCCAGGTATTCTAATTATGTTTCAAGCCATTTTCACCACAGACTGGAAACACCATAAATCAAGTAATAAAACATTTAACTACACTACATTCACAAAACAACTGATAGGAAAATTTGGGCAATGCATTCTTAAATCCCTTTTAGTCAATGAAAAATAAATTTTCTTTTACAGTGCCTCTTTTGTAGGGAAAATGGAATGCATGTAAGGCTGGGGGAGGGAGGAGGAACAGGGTAAATCTTCCAAAATCATAGAAGGAGAAGGTTGCTTTGTATTACTGTTGAAACAACTCTTCTGGGGTGGCTAGGTGGCTCAGTGAATAGAGTACCGAAACTGGAGGAACTGAGTTCAAATCCAGTCTGAGACACTTAACACTTACTAGTCATGTGACCTTGGGCAAGTCACTTAACCTCAATTGCCCTGCCTGCCCCCTTCCAAAATGCAAAAAACAAAACAAACACCTCTTTCCACACCTCCTTATCTGTCAGTTATCATGGCCTGCTGCTCTGTTGAGAAGTTGTCCTTGAGCCATCCAGAGATACCATTCTATTATAATATGGTATTGCTTCAAACCATTCAAACCATTGCTTACCCCAACTTAATTTCCATGTGGTGATATTCATTGTTTCTTTTCCCTATTTCAAATAACTATTTTTGCTACTTTTTCTTTTCTTTCTATATTTTTTTTTAGCCTAAAATTTCCTATCCTGCACACTGGAATGAAATGACTGACTTTTTTTAAGAGACCACCAAGGTCATATGCTTGAGGGCTTTGCTTCCCAATTTTAGCCATGTTTTTATTTTCCTTAACCTGCTGCAGAATGTCACCTAGACGATTTCCTCAAGAGTATTCTGCCAATTCCTATGAGATATTTCCACTCCCATGCTCACCATGTGTGCAAACCTGACTTCTATCTGAATTTGGATGAATGGTTTAATTTTCTCCATTTCAGAGGCAGGTATTATGTAATATGTCTGAACCACCTGATGAATTATTCTGACACTAGAGATAAAAGCAAACAATCCATTTTGTTGAACTTTTCAACTCCCATCTTGCCCTTTCATGACTCTAGTCACAGAAAAAAACATATTTTAAAAAAGTGAGAATTAATGAACACAGAACACTCCAGAGATTTAAAAGTGGCTAGAGATCATATAGCCTTAGAAGCATAGCTTTTCAAATTTGAAAGAAATGCTAGGTAGCATGTATTTCAATCTCCTTATTTTCAAAATGTGAAACAGAATATGTGACTCAATCAAATACTTTCCATTTATCCAGTTTTACAAATTTTGTACTCAGAAATTCCTAACATTCTATTGAAAAAGAGTTTCAATTCTAGATTTTTCAAGTCAAGATTTTGATACATGTTCCCTAATAACCTGCAGGACATTCTCCTTCTATCAATGAGTTCAGTGCCCAGTTTACATTCTTTCCCCAAATCCTACCATCATACATAGGAAGCATCAACATGCATATTGATTCTCTCTCAAAAACAAAACAAAAATAAACAAACAAAAACAAACCACTACCTTCTCTATTCCTCAGTTTACTCACTTCTCACAACTTCAGTTACACAAAGATGGTTACACCCTTGATTTTGTATTCTATAAATGTTCCAGTTCCATGTTCATGAAATTTGAAATACTTTGATCATAGTATTTTTATCACACCATTTTCCTCTCTGCCTTGTGACCCCATAAGTCAGTTCTTTGCCCTCAGCATAAACTATAACCCCTGAGTCTCTCAGTTCTTTCCAAAGCAAATAATCCTTCATTGGTTAGATTTTCCTCCCTTTCACATCTTGAACTCTTGATTCAACTCTATACTGTGCTTTTTTCTTGAATGTCATGCCCCCACATTCTATAACTGATCTTTTCCTGCTATGCTTTGGTATTAGATTATTCCCACTGTCAACTACCTTCACCCATCTTCTCATGCTGCTGAAAGAAACTGGAGAATATCTTGAAACTTTGGTGATTTGATCCACTAAAAACAATATGCAATGAAATCTCAAGTGAGCCCTCACTGAAGCCCTTTGCATTTTCCCAGTTTGATTTGCTTTCATTCATAACACAGTGGCTTTTCTAAAGCTTTCCATCCCCCCTCAAACTTTTCATGACTCCCATACTTTCCACCCTGGCAACTAAAAACTCTTTATTATATTTCACTAAAAAAGGGGCCATTTTGCAATTCCTCATCTCATATGTTTTCTGTCACTAACTCTTTCACCATTGTCTCATGTGCCATTTTTCTTCTCTTAAAAAAAAACATTTATTTTAGCTTTTTATTTTTTTTGTTTCAAATTCTCTTCCTACCTTTAGACTTTCCCCCCAATACATTGAAAAGATAAGCAATATGATATCAATCTTATGTGTGAAATCATGCAAAATGATTCCATATCAGTTATGTTGCCAAAAAAGGAAGAAAAATAAAGTGAAAAAAATATTTCAATTTGCATCCGGAGTTCATCAACTTTCTCTCTGGAAATGGATAGCAAATGTAATTATGAGTCATTTGTAATTCTCCTGGATCCTTGTAGCTTGATCAGAATAGCTGTCTTTAATTATGTATGTAATGATCACTATATTTCTGTTATCGGATACAATGATCTCCTGGTTCTGCCCACTTCACTTTACATGAGTTTTTATAGGTCTTCTCCATGTTTTGTTCTGAAACTACCTCCCTCACAATTTCTTATGATACAATAGTATTCTGTCATAATCATATACCAAAATTTGTTCAATTATTTCCAAATATGCGTCATTTTAGTTTCTAGTTTTTTACCAATAAAGAAAGAGTTGTTATAAACATTTTCTTACATATTGCTTCTTTCATTTTTCTTAAATCTCTTTAGAATACAAACCTAGAAATGGTATTGTTGGGTGAAAGGGTATGAATATTTTAAAGTTTTTCAAGCATGGTTCCAATTTTTTTTTCCCAGAATGATTGGACAAGTTTACAAGTCCATCAAAAATACATTATGGTCTGTGCTTTTCCACATCCCCTCCATCATTTTTCATTTTCCTTTTTTTTCATGTTACCCCATCTGATAGGTGTGAGGTGGTACTTCAGAGGGTTTTTTTTCTTAATTTGCCTTCCTCTAATCAAATTATTTAAATATTTTTTCCATATGACTATAGATAACTTTGATTTCTTCTTCTGAAAAATATCCTGTTCATATCTTTGACAATTTATTGCTTAGAGAATATTCTTATTTTTACACATTTGATTCCATTCCCTATATATTGAGGAATGATGGCTATAACAGAGAAATTTCCTATAATTATTTTTAAATCACTTCATTTTCAATAGTACCTATTATGAAAACATAATTTCCATCATTATTTTTTTAATTAGGTCCATTTTTAATTTTGTTTTGTCTCAGATCATGATAAATGTCCCTGCATTTTTTTACTTCAGCCAAAGCACAATTGATTTTACTCGAGACCCTTATTTTGACTCCGTGTGTATTTCTGCTTCAAATATATCTCTTGTAAAGAATATATTACTAGAGTCACAATTCTAATACATTCTGTAATCTGCTTCTGTTATGTGAGTGAGTTCTTTTCATTCACATTCAAACTTATGATTACTAACTCTGCATTTCTCTTCATCATATTTACTTCTTTTTAGCCTTCCCTCTCTCATTTTACCTTATGACTCCTGAAAAGTCTGTTTTGATTCTCAACAAAACTTAATCCACCCTTCCTTGTATAATTCCCCCATTTCTCTTATCCCCTCCCCCTTCTACTTCTCTGTTGGATAAGATATAATTCTATACCCAACTGTAAGGCCAAGCAAAGGCAACTTCCCAAGGTTCAATATACCAGCATAGGTGCTCTCCATTTTATTCAGCGACAAACTAAGAACAGAGAGAATCAACATATAGCATAATTCAAAACACAGTATTTACCAAGTGTGATTTAATCAAGTACTACCCCACCCCTGGACATTACATTCATTTAATCAATCACAAAGTCCCTCTTCTAAATACTACTCCACCCCTAGGCTGTACATTCATTTAGTCCATCACAAAGCCCCTGTTCTCAAATGGAGATTAGTTTCCAATCATAAGTAAAGTACATTCATTTGTTCAATCACAGAGCACAGGTCAAAAGTTCCCTACCCTTGGATCACACTTGAATCTACCCCAGAGTTACAACAAGTTTAAGCACAGCATTTAATAACCAAATGGAGGTCTTTTCTTCATCTTGACATGAGGCAAGTTCTCAGCAATCTTTGTCCCTGGGGAGACAAAGCTTAGCAAGGCGACAAGATATGTACCAGTGTCTTCATTAATTCATTCTCTGTCTGCAGAATAGTCTCAGGAGCTCTGAACCAACAGCAAGGTTCCAAAACCTCTGCAACAACAGCACTGTCCTTCACCAGTGGACAGAATTCACCCTCTGTCTGCAGAACAGTCTCAGGAGCTCTGAACCAACAGCAAGGTTCCAAAACCTCTACAACAACAGGACTGTCTTTCGCCAGTGGACAAATCTTGCAAAACAACATCAAAACAGACAAAATACCAGCATAACAGCCATGTCTCCTCAGTCCTTGGCAGCTCTGGGTGTCAGCTCTCAAAAGTCCTGGGCAATTCAAACTGGCCCTCAGCAATCCTCTCAGTCTCTCTCTGCCTCCAAGATGCTGCTTCCAAAAAGTTCTTCTGCCTCTCTCTTTTCTTTTGTCTCTCTAAATTTACATCACCAGCTCCTCCCAGTTCATCCCTCTCTTTTCATGTCAACAAGTCCATCCCACAAGTGGGATTCACAAGCTCTGGGTTTTAACACAATCAAACCAAAAACCAAGCCAATACAGGGGGATCTTTAAATTTCATTACTATTACACCAAGTGAGAGAAAGAGAGAGGGAGCATTCTTCTCTCTTTGAACCAATTCCAATGAAAGAGTGGTTCAAGGGTTGCCCGCCATCCCCCTCTCCACATTCCCCTTGACAGTAAAAGCTTTTTCTTACACAACTTTTTTATGTAAGATAATTTTCCCTTTTCTTCCTTTTCCTTTCCTCTTCTCCCAATTCATCTCTCTTTCTCTTTCCTTCATTGTTTTTTAGATCATGCAAACATAATTGACTTACATCCATGACCTCTATGTAGACTCCTTTTAACTGCCTTAATATTAATAGAGTCTCATATTGGAATGTAAATAGTTTGACTTTATTAAATCCTTTGTGATTTATCTTTCTTGTTTACCTTTTTATGGTTGTCTTGAGCCTTGTGTTTCAATATCAGATTTTCTATTCAGTGTTGGTCTTTTCATCAGAAATGCTTGAAAGTACTCTATTTCATTTCATTTTTCTCCTAAAGAATTACATTTAGGTTTGCTGGATAGCTTATTTTTGCTTGTAATCCTAGGTCCTTTGCTGCCCTAGTTGAGTGTCATTCCTTCACAAGCTGTTCAAGTTCAAACAAGATGTTCATACTGCAAATTTTTGTTCCTATTGCAAGATAAATTTTGTGAAAAACTTTTCCTTGTCCAGCAAAGCATATGTAAATCAGGTTACTCATAAATTGAAGTTCTACTGCATATTAAATATGTGCATATATACACATGTACATATGTCTATGTATAGATTTACAAATATATTAATTGCATCTGTGATTTCATTAGAATAATTAATTCCCATCAGAAAGAGAAAATTCTCTTTACCGAGGTGGATCACCATCTACTCTCCAACTTGTAGTCTTAGTTGCCTAGGAGTTGTAATGGTTAAATACCTTGTCCAGGGTGCTACAAGCAATATGTGTCAGAGTCTATACTTAAATCCAGCATTTTTTCTGACCCCATGGCAACTTCTCTATCATGATATGTGCGTGTGCAGGTATGTTGTAAGGCCTTTCTCTGATACATATTATCTGGGGAAACATATGCAAATCACTCATTTCTCTGAGTTTCAGGGAATTAAGATGAAAAGTTATAGAAAGAGGATGGAGTGAGTCAGTGGAGAGTCCCAATATCAATTAAATTGCAGATTCTTTGATAGATTAGATGATTTTTTAAGTGAAAGGATATATGGTATCCTTGAGATTAATATAGTTTACATAGTAGATAACTTAAAAAGTATTCTAAGGACATTTATGTTAGTATTTTAATGATGTTCTCATGATATCATCAAAGTAAAAGAATACTTAAGATTTTAAAATTAAATAATAGATAGCTTCATTTCATTATAATTCCCTTTATATAAGCCTCTTTGTAGACATCAAAATTAAACTAAAAAGACATCTGAATGAAAGTAACTTTTTTTGGCGTTCCTTACATCTTCTTCAATGAAGTCCACCACAAATTAGAATATTTAATTGATGGCAAGCAATGAAGTGGCCATTCAAGTTTTATGAAAAATTGATTAGAAATAGTTTTTTACTCTTAATGATTTCTCTCCAATTTCATCATGGAAGCTTTCTACCACTCTACTCCACCATGTTTCTGATCTTAGCCAGGTTTTTGGAATATTAGTATTCTTACTCTTTGAAAGACTGTTTTCCTTTGTGCCAGAGAAATCACAAAGACATTTATATACTAATGAAACAGCTGATCCACACAACAAATCTTACACTATAGTAAATGATGGTTAATAAACAGTAAAGCAAACTGACATTTATCCAGTAATGGAAAACAAGTTTCTTGCTACCAAAGAGTCCTGCTGAGGCCCTATGACACCTATATTTTTTCACATCACTAATGCTTCCTGAGTATATCTCACTCATTCTGAATCACCATAAGCCCAGGTTCAATATGAGTGTCACACAGAAATATGTTGTGAAGTGAAAATAATGATTTCCTGTCAAGAATCAGTGAAGAAGTCTTATGAAAAACATAGAAAAATGGATGTTCAATTGGATGAGATTTCATTGGATCCTTAGTTGACACAGAAAAATACTTCTAAACACGTACAGCTTTAGATGTCAGTCTGATTGTTGCAGAGCCAAGAATGATGCATTTGTGCCACTCTTGTAGACTGATACAACAGTGAGGGAATAGCCACCTAAGTACTAAACTAGTTAATGAAGTTAAAACATTTGCTTGGGGTTGGAAGGTAGCAAGGGAATGGATAGCCTGAAGAAGAGAAAAGCTACACATAAAGAATGAGACTGGCTTCTGATGGTTGGAAACCCCAAGAACTACAGGAAGGAATTTTTTTCCCTTTTCATCTTTTACCTGTTCAAAGCCTATTTGCCCCTTAAAAAAAATGAGTCCCATCCTCTTCTTGTGTAAAACATTTCCAGAGAATTTTTGTTCAAAATGATCTCTGGCTTAAATGAATTTGCAATATTTATTGTCTATGTAACAGATGTAATTCAAATCAACATATTTATTAAAAACATATTTTTTAATTATCAAGATGTTGGGAGAATTTATTAGAGATGGGGAAGATAGAGGAGGGGAGACCAATTAGGAGGTTATAGAAGCACCACAGATAAGAGGTTATGGGGGACTCAACTGTGGAGGGAAGAGTTGACCATGCCATTAAAGGAAAGATGATGAGAATTTCAGTGACTGTACAATTGACAAAACTTTGTAGCTGGATAGATACGAAGGTAAAAATTGCTAAGAAAAGACATGTAATGAGTAAGTTTAGGGACATGTTGAGTTTGAGAGGAAGATGAGACATCAAGGGAAAGATTCCCAGCAGGTATTTGTTAAAGCCTAGAGTTTAGAAATGAGAAGGGAATATGCTATACAAATTTTAGGTTCATCTACATAGAAGAAAGAGAGAGACAGAGACAGACAGACAGACACAGAGAGAGAGAGAGAGAGAGGGAGAGAGAGAGAGAGAGAGAGAGAGAGAGAGAGAGAGAGAGAGAGAGAGAATGTGAAGAGGACTCATATATGATTGTGTAATTTATACCTCACCTAACATGCTGGTTCATTTGTTTTGGCTACATGCGTCATAGAGATTTTCTTCTTCCTTATTTCCAATAAAGTAATAATCAACACTTGAGAACATGAATTTGAAAAATAGCCTCCATGTGGTTTGTGTATTCATGTTTATAAACTTCATATATGAGCCAAATAGTAAACAAATAATAACATAATTGTGAATAACAAACATGGCCAACTAAGTTTCCAAAAGGCAGAAAGGAAGAGTCATAAAAGTAAAAATTGTTCACACAATCAGATCTATAAATCTCCCTGTGACTAATTAGATTGGCAAAAGTTCTCTCAAATAAATATTGCTCTCTCACCTTTGTTTTCCGGCTAGTCAGACCATGAATATGTTCTTACATGATGATCTGTTACCATAATATGGTTTGGATTGAATCCCTTTTCACAATAAGGAAATCCGGCACTTATTTTACTCCTCAGTTAACAAACTGAAAAGGGCATAGGCAGGAAAATTCATTATCAGACTTGTTTTTTCATTTCTAAGACTGGGAGCAAATACTTTTAGATCAAGAATTTTAACAATAAAGACAAAAGAAGAAGCTATGAATATTTCATATATAATATATGTGTGTATATATGTAAAGATGCATATATGCAAAAGTATACTTTATGAATGAAAGTTTCTTGTTCATTTCTGGTTTTTCCAATGTTTTCGTTAAAAGACCTTAAGTTGCTCTGGGTAAAGTTCAAGTAGCCATATATACAATTATATTTAAAGCTTTTTAACCAATTGTCATCACTATAGTCATGATCACATTTTTAAATGACTCTATCTATGAGTCTGGAATGGATATTTGCAGTTAAAAAGTGATTCTTAATGACTCCCTCCAATGATTTGCTTTTTTGCCCCTATTTTTGCCTCCTTGCCTTCCAATTTTCAAGAACTGTTACCACAGAATTATAAAATTTGAAAATGTGAAGATATCTTAGAGGTTTCCTACTCCAGTCTTCCAAATTGCAAATTATTTCCTGGTCATTCAATTTCAGAAAAATACATCTACTGACAACGACCTCTTTCATAATATAAGCCACTTAATTTTTCAAAGGTTATAATTTTTTAATAATTGTTTTGGTTGAGTAAAAAAGAAAAAAACATCAATCAATGCATATAATTTCTGTACTTTGGTTCTAATTCTGTCTTCTGAATTGTTAACAAATAATGTTATTCATATAATATTCTTTTAAATATATAAACATAATTACCATATCTTAAATTGTAGGTTCAAGCCTGTCACTTCCTTGCTCAAAAATCTTGTGACTCTATTACTTACACCCTTGTTATTCCTGTTTTTTCCACAAATTTACTCCAGTCTATAATTTTCTAATCTGATTTCATTTCATATTAATCTCTTTCAACAAACTCTACAATCTAGACACTCAATTTCTTGATTTTTTTTTCAGATTGAATCACCCATCTTCTGCATCTGTACTTTTACATACACCATCTTTCGCACATACAACAAATTCCTCATGAATGCTTTTTATACATTTAGAAATGTTTGAAACATTTTCAGGGCAATTTATTGACTAGAACGGATACTAGAATAAGGGTTCAAGTGGGATCAAAGAATCATGATCTGCATACAGATCTAAGGCTTATTCAGAAATATGGCTCCTGACTCTTGCTTCTTGTCTTTTGGTATTTGTCTTTTCTCCTTAGTTCCTTCATTTGCCAAAACAGAAAATTACAACATTGAAAGAGAGAAAGTTTCCATTTACAAGTAGATATATAGCCATTGGTATTAAATTCAGCATGGTGGGGTTGGGATAAAGGAACTAAGAAATAGAGGATGTTCATTTAATTAATTAAATGAATATATTGAAAAGGAAGAGACAATTACAAACAGCCAGGATTTATTAAACAAAACCCCCCAAAACAGGTATTGCCTGACTAAACACATTTTTTGTTTATGTTGTTATTTTTGGCAGGTCACTAGTCAAGTAGTTCAGAGGAATGTTATAGATATATTTCAATTGTATTATTAGCAAAACACGTGACAAAGTATCTTATACTATCATTGTGGAAAATATGGAGTTATATGGATAGAGGACAATTCAATTCTGTTGATGCACTATAGCCTGAATGGGCAGGCCCAAAGGGTATTCATTGATGGTTCAATGTCATACTGGAAAGAGGTCTCCAGAGATTCATCCTGAAATCTGCCCTATTTTGTTTAACATTTTTAACAGTGTTTTTGATGAAGGCATAGATTATATCCTTTTAAAATCTGTTGATGATTTGAAGTTGAGAAAGTTATCTAACATACTACATAATAGATTCGGGATGTAAAAAGATTTTTGGCAGACCAGAACATTGGACCAAACAGAACAAACATATATTAGTTATGAATAAATTAAAGATTTACACGTACTTTTTAAAATAATTCTAAATCAACTTTTAAAGACTAGATAAGACAGATGTGGCTAGAATCTGATCTGAAAACAATAGGAACTTTTAGAAGGCCAACAACTAGAGGGATGTAATTTTTGTCACCAAATGCTTAAATGGTTATCTTTTAAAAGATGGTTTAAACTTGTTTTGCATGGCTCCTGAAGGCATAAACTGCACATTCAAAAAAGGGCAGATTTAAAATATATATATATTTTTTAATCAATAATTTTTCTAAGATTAGAACAGTCAAATAATGGAAATGGACTCTCACAAAGTAGAATTGACTAATTTATGAAGAGACTTCAAACTATTATTTCACAAACTCTGACTCTATTGTGGAGGCAATTCTTGTACATATACATGCTGATCTAGATGGTCCTTGAAATGCTTTCTATCTCTGATTTACTGTCATTCTATGACTTCCAAAAAAGGTCCTCTTGTATCCATCTTTCCTGGACAAGTCAGATAGAAAAATAAATATAATAATAATTGCAATTTAATTTCTTTCTCTCTTGATTCTCTCCCATCCAGTTATCCTAAAACAACATTTAGCTATTTGTTTCTCTTGCTGAAACTTTTACTTTAAACAGTCTCCTTACTAAGTTTAAGAATCACAGAATTTCAAAGCTCAGCTAGACCGAACATCAAGTGACTCTTTAACACTTTCTATGCTCTAATGCTCTTCCACACCCCTGCCAAAGTGATTTTCCTAAAGCACGGATATGACCATGTCAGCCCTCTACTCTATAAACTCCAATGGTTCTTTACTAATGCAAGGATGGTAGATAAATTCCTGTTTGACTTCTACAACTATTTATAATCTGGACCTTTCTTACCTCTTTAGTTTTCTTAAACAATATTCTCTTCCATGCAATGTATGATCAAAGAATAATGACCTACATTCTGTTCCTCTTATTCACTTCTTGCAGTCATGTCATGTCCCAAACCAATAAAAGAATAACAGACTCTTTATCTGATATAGCATCAAAAGACTAGGAATTCTTTCTATGCATGGTAACATAAGTTTTTTATCTCCATTGGATGTAAGTTTTCCTGAAAATTTCAAGTATTGTTCTCCGCCTATATGCCCTGAGTCTATGGCCAGCCATCAGGAACACATACAAATATGAAAGTTAAATGGAATAGAATTTCATTTTCTTAACGTCATCAAGCTGAGATATTTTTTTCTTTGGGTGTCAAATATATAGATAATAGTTTAACTACTTATCATGCTCATTGTGGTCACCACACCAAACACATTTTACTTTCACTGTGAAACCTAGTCTACATTAAAATCATTCTGAAGTAACTCCTCATATAGAAAACTCTGGGTTCTCAGAGCTGTCATTTTAACAGTAAGGATCTGGAAGGTCCATTCAAGCAGAAACAGGTTTGCATTTAGGCCAGATGTTATAACTGAAACTTGATAACACATATAACCATGATGATGGTGATGATGATGTTAGTGATGAGTATGAAGATAATGATGGGTTTGGTGATGTGAGTGGTGATGTTGGTAGCAACTAGCATGTAAATCGCATTTTAAGGTTTGAAAAAGAGCTATATATAAATATAAATAGATACACACACACATATATATATAAAATCAAATTATATCCCCACAAAAACCCTGAGAGATAAGTGCAATCATTATCTCCATTTTACAGATGACAAAACTGAGACTGATAGAGGTTGAATGACTTGTCCAGCATCACACAGCTAGAAAGTATTAGAATTAAAGGTTTTGTTGCCTTCAAGGTGAGTACTATATCCACTAAACCACCCAAAACCACTTTGGTTGAGTTTCTTGTTCATTTGCTTTTGCCAAATAACTCTTAAAAACCACCTTTTAAGTGTAGAGAGGCTATGATCTCTATTTCAATAGGGAATAGTTATAGTGATCTCTGAAGTGTTGAAGTATGAGTATTAGATACAAGTCATGTGAGGAAAGCATACTACTTCCTAATCATAGTTGGAATTATGAAAAAGGCTTAAATTAACCATTTCAAAATGAGGTTTTACAGATTATTTTTTGCCTGATTTTAAGCCAACTATTCGTTATATATTTATATAATATTTTGCACTGATAGTATGTGAGATTTTTCATACCAGCAATGTGAGAGAATTGTGACAATTATGTGAACCAAATTGTCTCTGTCTTCTAAAATTGACTCCATCTTGAGCTCTAACTTTCGGTTTCCTGTAAATTCTACCTACTTGCTAATCATGTGAATTATTTGCTTTTAATGGATAAAAATTTGTTTCCCCCTGAATTTGGGGTTCAGTGATAAGCTAAGGAGGTCTTGTCTTGATTTTTTTACACAGTCAGCATAAATTGCTAATAAATCCTTTTCCTTGGGAGCTAAACCTCTGTTTACTCAGTTATTTCAGGTTCTACCCTTCATAAGTCAAACTAAGCTCATAAATTTTTCCTAGAAAATTGTGAAGATTCTCTACCTCTTTTTTTAGCTAATTGTCACCCACCTCCCAAACTTCAAACCCCTAGATCTCACCATTTTTTCTTTCCTTCCTTCCTTCCTGTTTCTTCCCTCCTTTCCTTCTTCCTTGCTCTCTTCTTTCCTTCTGTTCTTCTTTCCCTCCTTCCCTTCCTCCTTCACTCCATCTCATTCACTTTGGAAAAATCTAATTGTTTTGTTTAAATTTGACCACATCTTGTTAGTTAATTGGTTTTTGTATTTATTTCTTTTTTTAATATAATAAAATAAAACCAATATTCTGTGATTCATTATTTTTCCCTTTTACTTCCTTCCCCAAAAGAGACGCAAAGATAAAGCAGAATGGTAATTAAATGCTAATATCAATAAAAGAAAAACTTTTTTTTGAAATTGTTTAAAAAAGATTTAGGACCTCAGCAGTCTTTTGCTTGGTAAATTTAACATGACTTCAAAAAATCTTTGTATTTTATCATATCTAATGATAAGGTCAGACAATTTAAAAATATAAATTTTTATCTTCACAATGCTTTTCTCTTTAATCCTTAATTGTCTATCTATCCTTGCTAACAGAGTGACTATATGCCTCTTAGCTTCCCACTGGGAAAAGAAATGCTTTCTCAGTAGTTCATAGCAAAAGGTTGCACGTCTCATGTGGATACATAATAAGATATAGAATGTGGAAAAAGTGTCACAGTTCTAATTAAAAAGAACTGAAAAAAATTAAATATCAAACTACCACTATATTAAGAAGTGGCATTGTAAATATAAACTTTTAAATTTTTTTTAATTGTTAAAGAGCAAATATAAAGGCAGGTCAAGTATAATTTGAGGTCCTAAGAATTAAAACCCCTGACTTTCTTTGTTCTAATCAACCAATAACCAATAAACAGATAATTAAGGGGTCTTCTATATGCCCATAACTGCACTAAATGGTACAGAAACCTAAAGTCAGAATTATAATAGTGCCTTCTCTCAAAGAATATTTCATAGTTATGCAAATACAAGGTTGCATTCATTAATAAGTCAAATCAGATAAAATTCCTTTGTTTCCTCTCTCATTTGATAAACAGCATTCATGATAGTGCTCAATTTTTAAATGATATTCTCAGATTATACCTGCACCAAAACAAATAAATCATTTACCTTATATTTTCACATAAGTTATAAACTTGCTGTTTTGGTATTTCAGACAGGTCTATACAGCTGAAAGATTAAGCATTTGGTAATGGTCAATTGTCTAGGTTATTTGATGAATGGAAATATCAGATAGCTTAATTTAAATTTTGAAAATCTTAACGCTTGGGGCAGAGCCAAGATGGCAAAATAGAAGCACGACCTTCCCGCGGCTCCAGCTTCAACCTTCCCCAATCCATGTAAAAAGGGGACTCTAAACAAACTTTGGAGCTGCAGAACCCACAAAATGACACAGAGAAGTTAACCTCCCACTGAGGACAGCCTGGCAGGCCAGCAGGAATCGGCCAGCTCAGAGCTCTGGTAGCCGAACCCAGCCCCACACCTGAGGCTTTTGCCCCAGGGTGGGCCTGACCAGCCACTGGCCAGAGGGATGCCAGATCAGCAGCAGCTGTGGCTGTTTCCAGATTTATCAATACATAGATGCAAAGGACAAGGTGAGAGGCCAGTGCAGTCTGGACTTTGGGACCCAGTAAGTGGGAGTGCTTGACTTTTACCCCCGGGGTGAGAAACCTCTGAGACGCCAGCACAGACAGCCAGCCCCACCCCCACGTGGCAGCTTCAGCTCCTGGCCTGCAGAGTCTGAGTGGTAATCGCTCTTGCTTTAACCTCCTTGGATCTGGATTGCAGTCTAGGGTGGAGGTCCTGGGGTGTGTGTCCAGATTGCCAGAGCATGTGGAGACCTCAGAGAGGGCACCCATCTAATACCTCTGGCAGCTGAGAAAACCCGAGCGTTTGGGATGAAAACTTCCCTGTCTGGTGACAGAGTCCTACTGTGGCAAAAAGCCCAAAAGTCAAATAATTGAGTGGCAAAATGATCAGGCAAAGGAAACAAAGCAGACAGAAGATTCCAACATTATACTCCTATTTTGGGGACAAGAAGGAGCAAGGCATGGAACAGGAGGAAAACAGTGAAGTCAGAATTCCTGCACCAAAAGCTTCAAAGGAAAATATAAGCTGGTTACAGGCCATAGAGGACCTTAAGAAGCAGATAAGGGAAGTGGAGGAAAAATTGGGAAGAGAAATTAAATCAATGCAAGAAAATTATGAAATGAGAGTCAACAGCCTGACTGGAGAAAATAATACCTTAAAAAACAGACTGACTCAAATGGCAAAGGAGGCTCAAAAAGGCAATGAGGAGAAGAATGCATTAAAAAGCCGAATTTGCCAGATGGAAAAAGAATCTCAAAAGCTCAATGAGGAGAATCATTGCTTCAGAATTAGATTGGAGCAAATGGAAGTTAATGATTTTATGAGAAACCAAGATGCTGTTAAACAGATCCAAATAAATGAAAGAATAGAAGGCAATGTGAAATATCTCATGGGAAAAACCACTGACCTGGAAAATCGATCCAGGAGGGATAATTTAAAAATTATTGGACTACCTGAAAGCCATGACCAAAGTAAGAACCTAGAAAGCATCCTCCAGGAAGTTCTCAAAGAAAACTGCCCTGATGTTTTAGTGTCAGAGGGCAAAATAGAGGTTGAAAGAGTCCACCGATCACCTCCTGAAAAAGATCCCCAAAAGAAAACTCCTAGGAATATTATAGCCAGGTTCCGAAATTCCCAGCTGAAGAAGAGAATATTACAAGCAGCCAGGAAGAAACAATTTGAATATTGTGGAAACACAATCAGGACAACCCAGGATCTGGCAGCTTCTACACTGAGGGCTTGGAATGTGATATTCCAGAGGTCAAGGGAGCTGGGATTAAAACCAAGAGTCACCTACCCAGCAAAACTGAGTATCAGGGGAAAATATGGTTATTCAGTGGAATAGAGGACTTTCAAGCATTCTTGCTTGAAAAAACCAGAGTTGAATAGAAAATTTGACATTCAGATACAAGAAGCAAGAGAAGCATGAGAAGGCAAACAGGGAAAAGAAATCACAAGGAACTTATCAAAATTGAACTATTAACATTCCTACATGGAAAAGCAATAACTGTAACTTATGAAACTTTTCTCAGTAGTTGAAACAATTATATATATATATATATATATATATATATATATATACATATGTCTATATATGAGGGTATATGAGCATATGAATACATATGTGAATGTGTGTATATATGTTTACAGGTAAAAGAGGGCACAGGACCAATTGAACAGGAAGGGATGATACTTAAAAGGTGAAATTAAGAGGTGAGAGGAGATGGGGAGGGACAGATTGGGGCAAACTATCTCACACAGAAGAGGCAAGGGAAAATGGTTACAATGGAGGAGAAGAATAGGAAGGCAAAAGGGAATGGGTCAACCTTATTCCCATTGTATCTGGCTTGAGGAGGGAGTGAAATACACACTAAATAGGGGATCTCACCCTCCAGGAGAATAGGGGGGGGGAAGGGGATGAGAGGGGGGATGATGGAAGGGATGGCAGGCTAGGGGGGGAGGGAAGTTGGAAGCACCCACTTATGAAAGGGACAGGATCAAAGTAGAGAATAGAACAAGTGGGAGGTGGGATAGGAGGGAGGGAAATATAGTCAGTCTTTTACAATATATCTACTGTGTTATTGTTTTGCATTAGCCGCACGTGTACAACCTATACTAAACTGCTTGTCTTCCCAGTGGGGGTGGGTGGCAGGGGGGGAAGGGAATGAATCTGGAATTGAAAGTTTTAAAATCAAGTATTCAAATATATATGTATGTATATATATATGTGTGTGTGTGTGCATGCATATATGTATATATATATACTATTATTAATACCATTTTACATGTAATTAAGAAATAAGATATACAGGCACTGAGGCATAGAGATCCACTGGAAAAGTCGAAACGGGTATGGGAGAAAATATGGGAGACAGCAGATTGAAGGTGGGGATATCCTGTGGGACTGCTGTTTTGGGGGGATGGTGGGGGAAAAACGGGGAGAAAATTTGTAACTCAAAATCGGGAGGAAACTAATAATGTAAATCAGAAGTTAATAAAATATTTTTTAAAAATTCAAAAAAAAAAAGATTATAAGAGCCCTGATGGCAAAAAAAAAAATCTGAATGCTTTTTTAGACCTCTTCCTTGTCTCTCAGTGTTATGCCATCTATGTCTTCCTTTTACTCCTGTGACATCTTCATTTTTTGTCTGATTTTCTTTCATCCACCTATATGCTAACTGTGAATTTTCTGTTGTGCTTATTCCTGTGCTGTCACTTTTCTTTGTCTATTATGCCCTTCCCTTTAATGAGTTCATTCATTGTCCTAAATTTGAATTTATACAGCTTGATTCCTAAATCTATAACTATTTACTTTCTCTAAACCTGAGATCCCAACCTTGTGCATTTGGCCATCTACTTGATATTTCACCTTGGATGTCTTGACATCATCTCAAACTCAACAATGCCTCACTCTGAAGTTTTGCTCCTCAAGCATTTTCTTCTCTTAACCTATTTCTCCCCTCAGTCATACTATAATCTCTCTATTACTTGCTTGGTATTTGAATCAATTGTTTGTTTTTTTTTTCCCCTCATCCCTCTTTCCACTTCCATGTCTGCTAATGAAATCTTAATCACTTGTCCTTGTACTTGTCTCTGATACTTTTCTCCTCTTCATCTTCTTCACAGTCTCTAGTAAAGCCCAATCTTTATCATTTCATATGTACATTATTTCATGAATCCTTTAGCTATGCTCACTTACTAAATAACTCCTTGCTCCATTTTAATTTATAATTTTTTCCATACTAATCTCCTTTTCAACTTTAATGCTCATTCCTTCAAATATAAAAAATGCCCCTTCCTTTCATGCCCCTTCCTCTCCACAAGTATTCAAAGGGTCTCTATACTCTTCAAAGTCTAAACTGACTGATTTTTAGGGTCCTTAATATCTCAACTCTCTGAACTGCTTTATTTGGCCTATCTTGTCTGGATTGTGCTTCCTTCTCTTTGAATCCCTTTTTCTCTCCAAGATTCAGAACCATTACTACCGTCAACAACTTTTCCTGTGTGAAAATTTTCCCAATACCTTCTACTTCTAGTGCTATTCTTTCAAAATAACAAACAAATAAAAAAACATACCTTGCATTGTGTATACATTCTGTATACCACATTCTTTTAAAATAATAAATGTACATATTGTCTCCAATATTAGAATTTCAGATCCTTAAAGGTAGGTACTATTTCACTTTTGTCCTTGGATGCCCATGGCTTAGCATAAGGACTGAAATAATAGTAAGTGTTTAATAAATGCTCATTACAATGAATGAATTATACTGATGAAATTTAAATTTCCCAGCATGCCCCAATATGTACACTCAGTTGTTTTACAAAAATTCCATTCCTGATAACTTTCTATGATCTAATATCAACACCTTTGCCTGGGATATATTTTCTCTTGCTTACTGTAAGGGTTATGGGATTTAAAGATCTTCCATGCCCCATTGGACTTGCTGACGTAGCAGGAAGGGATGGAGCAAGAGGAAGCGGAAGCCAAACTGGAGTTCCTGCGGTGGCTGGCAATGGTGGCGACGGCGGCAGCAGCAGCAGAGGCAGCGGCAGCGCAAAGCCCTTTTTGAGTTAGCCAGAATTTCTGTTAAGGTCTCCTGCTGAGGACTGCCAGGGGCCGGAGCTGCTGGGAGCGCGCTTCCCGGACGCTGGGTCATTGCTGTGAGTGGGGAGAGGAGGACCTTTGCCTGAGGTAGCCTGTTCTGTTTTAAAGGCTTGAAAATGTGGGTGCTTTCTACTTTATCTACCTGTGCCAATGTCATAACTACTCTGATGGCTTTCACTTTCTGGTTTTGGGACTCAGTCTTTTGGTATCTTAATAAATTTTCTAGTTTATTCCCCCATATGGCAAGCATGATGTATTTTGTGATGGATAATTATATCAGCATATCTGTAATCTCCATAGGCATTGTGAATATGGCATTGCTGATATACTTACTTCCAAATCATAATCATTTTCCAAGGCCCAGAGGAAATCCTACTGCTTTCGGGATGTTGTCCTGAATGTCTGACCAGTCTTGGAGTTATATTGGCACTAAGAAAACATTTTATGTAACTCATTTCAAAATAATAAAAAAAAACCATAAAAACAAAACTCTTCACAGCATAAGCAGTCATACTGCCTTTGTAGGAAAGTATAGTGGCACTGATTACATTACTTCCCCTGAGAACCCATTTCCTTTTTGGAAAAAAAAATTGTTAGTATATTTTCCCTTTATTAAGTCTAAATCTTACTCTCCAAAACTCACTACTGTTAACTTCTCATTGACATCTTGTCCTACAGGCCCTTCTTTGACACTATGTGTCTAAATGAAACAATTTAGCACATAATATCGGAGAAGTTCAGAACTAGATAGCTTTGGAAGAAAATCCAACTCAAAGTCCAATATAAAGAACAAAATGACCTATGGTGGGATGAGTGTGTGTGAGGAGATCATTAATGTCTTCCTGAATCTGAACCTATTTCAGAATTAATTTTACAAACAGATCACTAAATAAACAAATCACTCTATGACAGTGTAGTATTTAAAATATATTCACCTCTAATTTTTAATGGAAAGAATAAGCATAAAATGAACTCTAAAAGCTATAATCATACCTTTAACAGACAGTAACTCACTTACTATTTCTGTAATTAACACTTTCTTGTAATATGGCTTCTCTCACATTAATGATAATTCTCTATGAAAGGCCATTAATGATTTTTCACCAAATACATATTTATCCCCCTTGACTTTGTTTTGGGCACTTGTAATTTAGTTTTTATATTGGAACAAGATAAAATACTTAAAGGCCACTCAATCATTAGAGAAAGGAAATTTGCTAACCTCTATAAAGGACTGAATATTTAATTAGAATATGCAATGAGGATAAATTGTCCATCATATGTTCACAAACCTAATTTCAAGTTGTGACTAGAGTAAATTTTGGTTTGTTTGTACTTAAGCACCCAGAAAGAAATGTCAACATCCTAATTCTTCAGTCCACTGAGTCAATAAAATCTGAAAGAAATAAAAATCCTTTTTTTTTTTTTAAGGTGAAAGGCAAGGCCATTGGGGTTAAGCGATTTGCCCAAGGTCACACAGCCGAGGCTGGATTTGAACTCAGGCCCTCCAGACTCTAGGACTGGTGCTCTATTCACTGCACTGCCTAGCCACCCCCAAAATCCTTTTAAGAAAAAAAATCTAGGCTAATTTACATGGAGGAAAGTAATGGGGGTAGAGGCTTGGGAAACTATCCTCATATCATCTTCTATGAATTATTTGAGTTAATGAGGTCTATCCAATTTTATGAATTCAAACAGGTCTCCTGTGATGTCTTTAATCCAGCAGTCCTCATATCTTCCTCTAAGCTTCAGCTCAGGTGTCAATGATTCTATGAAGCCTTCCTGACTCCCTAAGCTAAGAGGGATCTTCTTTTCCATAATTTTTTCTAGAATCCATTATCAGAATTTCACTTGGGTTGTATCACTTTTTACCTTGTATCAAGTCTGTGTGTATACCAATCATATTACCCTGATAGAATATAAATTCTTCATTGATGAGACTGTGTTATATTTATCTTGATATCCTTAGCAACTTGCATCATGCCATTCACATAATAAGCATATAATAAATATCTATTCAAGTCAATTGACATGAATGAAATTCTGTAGTGTTTTTGTGATCTTCATTCATTTGATACCTCTGCAATATGTCACATTACAACTTCGTCAAACCAATGCTATTATTTTCTTTTTCCAGGGTTTGTAAAAAGTATTTTTCCAGGTTGTCCTCCTACCTGTCTCTTCATACTCAGTATGGATTACTAATCAATCAGCAAGTAATTATTAGAGGGCCTATTATGTACCTATTGTACTAGCTGCTGGGTATACAAAGACAAAAGTGACAATTGATCGTGATGATTGATAATGTGAATATAAGGTTTTATAAAGAATTGATACAATATATGTTTTTTGAATGGGAGGAACTAACAGCTAGGAGAAAAGGAGCATGAGAGAGTTAATGCAGAAGGTAGAAGGTGAACAGCTTTGCAGGCAGATGTGAGAAGGGAAAGACTTTGAGTCATGTAGGACAGTAAATTAAAGGAATAGGAAAAGGGAAATGAATTGTCATATATAGAGAACAATAAGGGGGGTGTATTTGAACCACAGTGTAATAAGGCTAGCAAAGAAAGCTAGTAGGGAGTAACATGGTCAGACTTACACTTGAAAAATCACAATGTTATTTGTATTCTAGGTCTGTCACATTGGAGAGAGATTGGATGTAGGTATGCAGGTTCAGAGGTTGATAATGGTAGTTACATGAATAGAAAAGGTCAGATTCTAGGCCTATCTTGTGGATAAAATAAAGGTCAATATTTGGCAATCTATTGGCTATGAGGCAGAATTGTGAGTCAGGAACCTATTCTGAAGGAGCACATTTTCTAAATGGGAGATATCCTTTTATATATATATATATATATAGGGCAAGACCTAGGGTTCCTTAAATTGCTTTGACAATCTTTGTAAATCGAGAGAGCACAATGGAAGGGCAATTAGAAAAGTTAAATTTTTCAACATGACATTTAAAATTATCCACAATCTGTTTTCCACTGACCTTTCAAGTCTCTTTACATTCTACTCCCCTTCATGCTCTTCCCATTTCTGCCAAATTGTTAGTCTAAGGAATAAGAAAGATTTCCAGTCCCTGGGGGATAGGCTGGTAACAGGGGAAATAATTCATCCTTAATTTCTATATCTTTGTCTTTTGGATCACTGATACCTGGAATGTACTTCCTTCTCATCTTTTACTATCTACTCCAAGTAAAATTTGAATTCAATTAAATTCACAATCTGTTAGATGCTGACCTATTCCCTGGGGATACAAGGACAAACTGAAAAAGCTTCTATATTCAAGGAGTTAACATTTCATTGAGGAGAAAAAAGAAGATTGCAAATATGTAAATGTAATGGAGGGACTAGTCAATGTGAACCCAGTACTTAGAGTAAGGTCATTTTCTGATCATTGCTAAACCATTTGGAGGATTGGTAAACCTGCTTCTGTGAATTGATGATGAAGGGACACTTTCCATCCGAAATTCGGAGTATGCCTAGTTATCACATTTCCCTTAAGCTTTTAGTAGAATGATGAAAAGTTTTTAACTGGCTGCTGAGTCAGAAATGAGTATGCATAAAAAGATTAGAATGGACAATGCTCTGTTTCTGTCTGTCTTTCCCTCAGTCTCTTTCTTTCTCTGCTCTCTCCCTCCTCTATTATATTGTATTTCTTTTCTTAAACACATGCTGTAAGCTTTCAGGGAAATATAAGCTCCTTGAGGGAACAAATTTATCATTTTTTAATTTTTTCCCACCATATGACTTTTCAAGTACTTTATTTTATGCCAATTTCTTGAATAAGTAAGAAAGTATGTTCAATAAATAAATAAATAAACCCTCCAGGGGTTCAGGTATTACAGAACAAAAAGATCTTCAATACATGGAGAGGGTGCTGTTTAGTAAATTTTAGCAAAGATTTCAAAGAATCTAGAGGTGTGGAAATGATTGCATCAAACGCATGTCCACCCAGATGAGACCGCAAATACATATAAACACTGTGTCATTTCACAAAGACTGCTTTCATTTAAATGAAAATAATAGGAACAGGAACTCACTGTCTTCTCAGAGTTGTTAATTAATAATATGTTGCAATTTAGATTATATAAAGCACTTACATTTCTCATACCTGCTTTTCTAATTCATAACTTTGTTTTCATTCAGTTTCAGTGCAATGTTACAATAGTTGTGAAACACAGGCTGTTGAATAGGGGTTTGGGTAGCAGTTTCTTCAGAGCAATGCCCCCCCACACTAAGCAACCTTGATTAAGGAGAAGACTAATCCCATAAACACAAACCCTGACAATATTTCATCTTGTTTATGCTCTCTAAGACTACTGCCATTTATGATATGATCTAATAGCTAGTGATTGTTCAACAATGATTTATTTTGTTTCTACAGGGGAATAGACAAAACAATGTTTCAGATTTTATCTCATAAAATGTAATTTCCTAACTCAAAGCAAAAAAAAAGTCTTTCTTTTTTTGTCCTTTGACTTACAGGGAGAGAATCTAAGATGCTTACAGAAACCTTGTTTGTGAAAAAATGAGACTTTCAAAGCTGATATTAAACTCTCAATATGTCAGATTAGCATGATGTTTCTAGACCACCAAATAAACTGCAAATGTATTATGTGTCTTAAAAATTAAGATGTGATAAACATCAATAATTATGTATCTACTAGTGATATACTTAACTGTGTTTTATCTATAAAATTGGCATGTACCTAATTTTAAAAAGTAATAATTAAATGCCTCAATTTATTTTGACACCAAACCAACTGCTATATAAAGTACATTTCTTAAAACATGAAAAATTTCATTTTTTTTATTAACCACATGAACCAAGTTGCTTTTTCCTTATCCCAGTGTTGACTTTATTTGCATTGTTGTGCTCATTGTTTAGTCCATACTTTGTACAGTCAGTTAATTAAAGCAAGACATAGAGAACTGGCCATCAAGTAATGAGAATTTGAATTAAAATTTTTCTTCAGATACTTGATAACACTAGCACCCTTAGCATGCCACTTTTAACATCTCTCTTCAATTTCATCATCTTTGAAATGCAAATAATAAAAGTACTTACCTCTAATGACTTGTGAATATGTAGAATTAGGACATATTTGTGAAGCACTTTGCGAACCATATATATACTATTATTTGTTCTTTCTGCTGATTTTTTTATCATGAATTTGTAAAATAATCACATTTCTCAGAATTCTTCATATTCAATATTCCATATGACATTATGGTAGTCTATTATGTTCATAGAGCAACATCTGTTTATTCATTTGACAATTATTGGACATATATATGTATGTATACATATGTTTCTTACTTTTTGTTACTATAATAATTGCTTCTATGAAAAAAAATTTTATATATAATGGTGCTTTTATTCTTTTTGTCATTAATTTTCTTGTTACATACTCTCAGTAGTAAAATATTTTGATTAAAGGGTATATTTTAGTGCCTTATTTTGCACTCTATATACCCTTTTTCATGTATTAATTAAATATTTATTGAACATATACATTTTAACAACATAAGAGTAGTTCTAAAAGAAAAGAGAGTTGAAATGTAAAAACATAAAAATTCCATCAAAGAAATATAGGAGAAAAAGTAGTAAATCAAGAAATAGAATTTGGTAATTTTTTAAAAATTAAAAAAAATATTTATTAATAATTAGAATAGATGGATGCACAACTACGATTTGCAAAGATTTCAAACTCTAGAAAATTGTGAAGAATGGACACTGGAGGAACTACTTGAGGAATGAAGGTTATCTTCATCATGGTATTCTGTTAAGATTATTGTTATTTAAATGTACTACAAATTTGATATCCCAGGTAGTTAACAACATAATACACATATGTATATAGCATGCATACATGCACAAATGCATGTATGCACCTGTCCTTGTATGCATATATCAATGCAAATTACAGTGTAATGTATGGATGCATATTTAAGTATGTACTCACATATAAATGTATATGTTTTCTCCTTTATGAGCATGTTGGTTACTTCATAAAAATAAAAATGATATGATGGAAAGAACATTGAATTTAGATTGAGGATATCTGGTTTCAAATCCTAGATCAATTGTTAACTCAGTAATACTTCTCAGTCTCAGTTTCCTAGCAAATACATCTACTCACCTCACAGATAGCTGTAAAAAAAGATTGAAATCACAGAATATTTGATACATGTGAATCATAGAATCAAAGGTCATATAATTGAGCATATACTTAAAAAGGAAATCTATTTGTATCATCTCTACAGGAATTCTTCTAGCCCTGGTTTAAAGACAACTAGTGATAGCAAGCTCAGTATCTTATAAATTATAGTTCTGATTGTTAGGAAATGATTCCCTATATTTACAGGCTCTGGAATAATTTTCCCAGAGCAAGATTAGTTACATCATTCTGAGAGCTCTCTTAACATGTGGTGAGTTTCTAAAGCTTTTAGCTTTAGACCCAATTCTGATGTGTTGATCCATCTTAACTGCCAAAAATTAGTGCTCCAGTTCTGTTTAACCAATTGACATCAATTAGCTCTGAAAATGAGATGAAAATTAAAAAGAAAAGCAGATAAAATACACAACCTTACTATAATTATTTAAATTCAATTTTAAAAAATCTATAAATAGAATATCTAATAGGTAATCTTTTAGACAGTGATGACAAAACCAGTCACGACAATACATTTTCACTGCTTTCAAGAAACATACAATTTCCCTACAGAGGAAATGCCAAAATAACAATAATAACAACAATGTAAGGTTTATAGTAACTCAAAATTGTATATCAGTAAGAAAGGAAGCATGTTATTCTGAACTAAAACTGACTCTGAAGTTAAAATATCTAGATTTAAATAACTTCTGAGAGTCTTACAATCTATATGACAATCATTCAAATTCTCTGGGCAGTTCTCTGATGAGCTTCCCTCATCCATTAAATTGAGGGAAGTTGTTGGAATAGAGGTAAAAATGTTATTTTTTATAGTATTTTATCTTTCCCCAGTTATTTGTCAAGAAAAATGTTAGCATTCATTTTTACAAGATTTTGAGTTCCAAATTTTTCTCCTATCTTCCCTTCCTCCCGTCTTCTGAAAATGGTATGCAGTTTGATATCATTATACAGGTGCTATCATGTAAAATAATATTTCCATATTCATCACAGTTTTGAAAGAAGAAACATATCAAAAGGCGAAAAAACAGGAGAAAGAATAAATTAAGTAATAAAAAAATAATATGCTTCAAGTTGCATTCAAAGTCCATAAGTTCTTTAGCAGTATATGGATAGCATTTTTTTATGATTTCTTTGGTATTCAGACCTAGTAGTTGTATTGCTGGATTAAAGGGCATGTATAATTTGATTGTTCTCTGAGCAGATTCCAAATTGCTATCCAGAATGTTTGGGTCAGTTCAAAATTCCACCACCAGTACATCAGTGTCCCAATTTTCTCACATCTTCTCCAACATTTATCATTTTCCTTTTGGGTGATATTAGTCAAACTGATATGTATGAATTGGTATCTCAGAGTTATTTTAATTTGCATTTCTCTAATCAAAAGTGAAATAGAACACTCCTTCTTATGCCTATAGATAACTTTGATTTCTTCATCTGATAACTGTCTATTCATATCCTTTGACCTTTTATCAAATGGGGAATGTCTTGTATTCTTGTAAATTTGAAACAGTTGTCTCTATATTTGAGAAATGAGGCTGTAATAAGAAACATTTTCCACAAAGATTATTTCCCAGTTTTCTGCTTTCCTTCTAGCTTTTGTTGTATTCTTCTTGTTTGTACAAAAGCTTTTCAATTTACTATGATTAAAATGATCTATTTTGGGGGTGGCTAGGTGGTGCAGTGAATAGAGCACTGACCCTGGAGTTAGGAGGACCTGAGTTCAAATCCAGCCTCAGACACATAACACTTACTATCCATGTGACCTTGGGCAAGTCACTTAATCCCAATTGCCCTCCCCTGCCCTCCAAAACAACAAAACAACACAAAAAAAGGGGGGGAGCTAGGTGGTGCAGTGAATAGAGCACCTACCCTGGAGTCAGGAGGACCTGAGTTCAAATCTGGCCTTAGACAGTTAACACAAAAATTAGCCATGTGACCTTGGGTAAGTCACTTAACCCTGATTGCCACCCCTCCCGAAAAAAATGATCTATTTTCTCTTGTTTGTTCACGAATTCTTCCCCTCCCTCCAGATCTGACTGGTAGATTATTGATTGGTTTCTAATTTGCTTAAGATGTCACCAATTGGGGTGGCCAGGTAGCACAGTGAGTAAGAGCACTGGCTCCAGTGTTGGAATGACCTGGAGATTGAATCTCAGGCTCAGACACTTAGCACCAACCCAGAAACACCTGGCTGTGTAACCTTGAGCAAGTTACTTAACCCCAATTACTTAGGGGAGGCCAGGTGGCTAAGCGAGTAAGAGCACCGGCTCCAGGGTCGAGATGACCTGGATCAAATCTGGGCTCAGATACTCAGCAGCACACCCAGAAATAACTGGCCATGTAACCTTGAGCAAGTTACTTAACTACAATTGCTTTAAAAAAAAAAGATGTCACCCATTAAGTCTAAATCACATCCCTACTTTGACCTTGTCTTGGTGTACAGTGTGAGATGTTGGTCTATACCTACTTTGTGTCCTATCATTTTCCAATTTTAACAGCACTTTTTCTCAAATATTGACTTCTTATTCCAAAAGCCAGAGTCTTTGGGTTTATCAAATAATAGGCTACTATGACAATTGACTACTGTGACTTGTGTACTTAATCTATTCCATTGATCCACCACTGTATTTCTTACTCAGTACCAGATAGTTTTGATGATTACTGCCTTACAGTATGGTTTGAGATCTGGTATTGCTAGACCACTCTCCTTTGTATTTTTTTTCATTAATTCTTTTGATATTATTGGTGTTTTGTTTTTCCATATTAATTTTGCTGTTATTTTTTTCTAAGTGTTTAAAATAATATTTGGTAGCTTGATTGGTATGCACCAAACAGGTAAATTATATTAGGCATATTTTTATTGTAGTGGCTAGATCTATCTATGAGCAATTGATATTTTTCCCGTTGTTTAGATCTCTCTTTGTGTCAGAAGTGTTCTTGGGTTTGTCTTGGCAGGTAGACTTTGAAGTAATTTATATTGCTTAGAGTTATTTTAAATGGAATTCCACTTTCTATCTCTTGCTTTATTGGTCATATAAAGAAATGCTGCTGTTGATGTGAGTTTATCTTATATCCTGCAACTTTGTTAAAGTTGTTAATTATTTCAAGTAAATTTTTAGCTAATGCTCTAGGGTTCTCTAAATGTACCATCTGTATATCTGTAAAGAGTGATAGTTTTTGTTTCTTCATTGACGACTCTAATTCCTTTATTTTTTTCTTTTCATTGCTATATTTAACATTTCTAGCACTATATTACATAATAATGATGATAATGTACATCCTTCTTTTACCCATGATCTTATTGGGAAGGCTTCTAGCTTATCCTCATTACATAAAATGCTTAGGAATGCTTTTAGTTTGATACTGCTTATCATTTTAAGGAATGCTCCCTTTATTACTATGCTTTCAAATGTTTCTAATAGGAATGGGTGCTGCATTTTGTCAAAAGCTTTTTCTGTATCTATGGAGAAGACCATGTGATTTCTGTTGCTTTTGTTATTGATACAGTCAATTATATTGATAGTTTTCCTAATATTCAACCAATACTGCATTCCTGGTATAAATGCCATCTGCTCATCATGTGTAATCCTTGTGACATATTGCTATAATCACCTTGTTAATATTTTTCCCAAATTTTTTTGCTTCAATATTCATTAGGGTAATTAATCCACAATTTTCTTCTTTTAACTCTTCCTGGTTTATGTATTAGCACCATATTTGTGTCATAAAAGGAATTTGTTAGAATTCCTTCTCCCATTTTTCCAAATAGTTTAGATAGTTTGGTAGAATCCATTCATGAAAGAAAATACATTATTAATATAGAAATAATGCAATATGAAAATTCTATAATTTAGTTGTGTTCAAGCTCCAGCTAGAATTACAGATTCATAGATCATTATCATTTATTCATTAATAATCAGTGTTGATTGATATTTCAGCTAGTTCTACTTGTCCAGCCTACTTTGTTTTTTACTTGAATGAAAAGAGGGAAAAGTAAAACAAATGTTTCAAATCTTTACCTCTGTTACTATTTTTTATTGAATATTTTATTGGGAATTCTGAATTAAGAGTTCAGAAAAAAATATGTAACACAAGAAGTGGTTTTTATCAATTGACATAGACCCAAATACATAGCCCCTAAATGCAACTGGGGCCATGGTATTATGACATGAGATACATATGTCATTGACCAAAGTAACAGAGTACATATTTCACTCCTTAAATAATGTTAAAACAATACCCACTGACTCTGGGTTGCCTTGATCAATCCAACCTAATGTCATCTTTATCTCTTTCAGAAATGGACTACCATCAGTATAAAATTCTAATTCTCTTATATTTTTAGGAGAAGCCACAATGATTGGAAATATCTTCCCTTTATTTGTTTCTACTCTCACTCTTTGGTCCTTTCATATATATATATATATACACAACCAGTTACTCATAAATGAATGTACTCCTTACAATAATGATACTTTTAGATCTTGAATATAACTATTTAGTCATCAATAAGGCAAAACATATTGTAATAATGCAACTGTTGACATAGTCAGTATATAAATACTTAAATGCTATAATAATATTCATATAAATCTTGGTCACACCTTCTTGCCAATGTACTCAATATATGTGGTGAAGTGGGCATAAATTTACAGGTACCTATTATGAAAATACAGAGTAAAAGAAAACTCACATTTATTTAAGGTTGCTCATATCTCCGAATGCAGAGCAGTTGCAAACTTTCCTGTTTTGTTGTTGTTGTCGTTATTGTTTAATTTCAAGTCCAAGAGAAAGAGGAACATATAAAAATCTTCATCTCTCAACATATCTAGATTAGCCTGAAACTTTTACCTAATAAAATCACTTCTCTTTCCCACCAATTGGAAATCATATAGATTGAAGTCTTATTTCAGGTGACATTGTCTAACTGCCTCTGTTCTGACAGAACTTATTTTTTTAATACCTATTACTCTGCCCTCACTTTCTCCTCTACTTCATCTTCAATTCTTCACTCCAGATTCTTTTTTCAGGTTCTATTCTCAAGTTCCTAAATCCAGCTCCTATCTACTTCAGTAACATATATGAATGCCTCCTGAGTCTCAGTAATTTACCTTTCACTGGGAAAGTCAGAACTCCCCATTTTCTGCCTCCCAAATTAATGATACTTAAAAATCCCTCACTTTCCAAATGTTTATAAGACTTTTCAGTTTTTAATTTCTCCCATTTAAAATAATAAACATTTATATGCAAATGAGCTGAGACGCCATAATGTTCTGTAGCTATAAGCCCATGACACAGTATTTCTGTTCTTTTCTGTCCCTGAAACTGCTTGTTTAAATTAATTTTTCTCTACTTTTTAATGAGTATCATTTTTCTTTATAGCTCTGTTTCTTTATAGCATCAAACTGTTCCTACAAAAGTGAGGCACCATTCTACATCACTGACTTTTTCCTTCTTTCTCTTTCTCTCTCCTTCTTTACATTCCCTTCCTCCCTTCCTTCCTTCCTCCCCCCTTCCTCCCTTCCTCTGCTCCTTCCTTCTTTTCTTCCTGCCTCCCTTCTTTCCTTCCTCCCTTCCTTCCTCCCTCCCTTCCTTCCTCCCTTCTTTCCTTCCTGTCTTCCTTATTTCCTTCCTCCCTGACTTCCTTCCTCCCTGCCTTCCTTCCTCCCTTCCTTCTTTCCTTTCTTCCTTATTTCCTTCCTCCCTCATTCCCTTTCTCCCTTCCTTCCTCCTTTCCTTCCTTCTTTCTTCCCTCTCTCTCAAATCCTTTTGATTGGCTTAGAATTTTCTTGAGTTGTGCTGCTGTGACCTCCATTCAAATAGGACAATACAACATGTGGTTGAGTGAATTACTTGTTGGTTTGATCTGTATAGTACATAGATAATCAATTTGATAAACTTTACAATTTTTTAGCTTAATTAGTACTAACATTATTTCACCTCACTACTGCCTAACTTACCATACTGCCTGGGCTGCTTCCCGGAAGATGACTCCAATATGCGTTTGGCTAACAATTAATGTGTCCTTATCTGGACATAGCATTTCAAAAGAAATCCCATCCATATTACTTACTCATCTTTCAATTTACCATCCAAAACCATTTCTTTGACCTAGTTTGGGTACGACTAGTGCCTAGCAAGGTGCTTAATACATAGCAATCCTTTATTAAATCCCATCCCTATTTCACAAAGAGGGGCAGTACTTTCTAAATGTTCTTTGAGGGGTGATTATAAATTGCTGTTTTGTGAAAATAGGTAATTTTGATTACATTAAATTGAAAAGTTTTGCACAAAGTCAATGCTACCAAGATTAGAAGGGAAGCAGAAAGCTGGGAAACAATTTTTATAGTCACTGTCTCTGATATGGATCTTATTTCTAAAATATGTAGAGAAGTGAGTCAAATTTATAAGAATAAAAGTCGTTACTGATAAATGGTCAAAGGATATGAAAAGGAAGTTTTCTGGTGAAGAAATTAAAACTATCTATAGTCATAGGAAAACAAAATGCTCTAAATCACTTTTGATTACAGAAATGCAAATTCAAATAACTGCATCATACCTATCAGATTGACTAAGAAAACAAAACAGGAAAATGATAAATGTTGGAAGAAAATGTGTTAAAATTAGAATACTAATGCATTGTTGGTGGAGTTGTGAATTGACCAACCATTCTGGAGAGTAATTAGTAACTATGCCCAAAGGGCTATAAAATTGAGCATACCCTTTGACCCAGCAATACCACTTCTAGGACTGTATCCCAAATAGATCATAAAAAATGGGAAAAATACCCACATGTACAAAAATACTTACATCAGCTCTTTTTGTGGTGGTCAAGAATCAGAAATTGAAGAGATGCCCATCAACTGGGGAATGACTTAACAAGTTGTTGTATATGAATGCAATGGAATAAAATTGTTCATAAGAAATGATGAGGAGGAAGACTTCAGATAAACCTGGAAAGACTTACATGAACTAATGTTGAGTGAAGTGAGCAGAACCAGGAGAACATTGTAGATAGCAACAGCCACATTGCGTGATGACTGACTTTGAAAGACTTAATTCTTCTCAGCAATGCATGTATCTAACACAACTCCAAAAGATTCATGATGGAAAATGCCATCCAAATCCAGAAAAAGAACTGTGGAGTCTGAATACAAATTAAAACATATTGTTTGCTCTTTTTGTTTTTTCTTCTTTTTTATGGTTCCTCCCATTGGTTCTAACTCTTCTGTACAACATGACTTTTGTGAAAATATTTTTAATATATGAATGTATACATAGAGCTTATATTAAATTACATACCATCTTGGGGGGGATATAGAACTCAAAATTTTGTGGAAGTGAATGTTGAAAAAAAAATTAATTAATTAAGAATTTTAAAAATTGCCTTATTTCAGTAGAGAAGAGAGGAGATTTGTCTACCTGAGGAGCAAAAGGGACTAATAATCAAGCAATAACTTAAAAGAACAGTTTGTTATGGTGCTAGTGTTCTGAGTGAAACAAAGATCAAAAGCCTACAGTTCATATCTGTGAGTTACCATAAGCATGTAGATTTTCTCCCTATTTACTTAGCAATAAGACAAAAAGGTAACCACATCCATCTCTGGTGGAGAAGAGGAAAATTATATAAGTTCATGACTTATATAATTTCTTACATGTCATTAATCCCATTAAGTTCCAAGGCAAAAAGGTACACACTCTATCCCACACCAACATCAATGCTTGTTAACCCTGGCATCTCAGAGCTTCCCAGCTGTGCTGATGGCAACATCTTGGAGTTATAGGTTCTAAGTTGCCTATGGCTAAAACACCCAGTGAAGGGACTCTAATATGTGAATTGGAACTGAAATAGAAAAGTAAAAAAAAAAATCCAAGCCCCACATGTCATGGAGGATGGAGGATGGAGGAAAAGGTTACCCTTAGCCTCTTCCCACTTATTGGAGAGTGTGAGTAAATGAGGTATTTTATTTCACTTTAAATCCCTGATCATGGGGGGGGGGGGAAGAATAACTATGCCTGTAGGAAGATTTAAAATTACAGATAGTTCCAGCTATACCCACCCATCTGTTAAGGAAATGCCTTTGTGTACACCAGTCCCTCTTGAACTCAAGAAGCAAGATGCTTGTGTATTACATATAGTTGCCTCCATTTAAATTGATCTGGTAATTCACCAAACTCTGTAATTCTGTTAGACACAGATGTATGCATGTGTGTATGTATACACACACACACACACATATAATGAGAGACAGAGACACTGAGAAAGGTAAAAAGATAAGTATATTTATTTTCTTAGAATGAAAACTTGTAACACAGTGGGTACCTATCAGTTGAAAACTGGTTGAACAAATGTTAAATGAGTAAAATAATGGAGTTGCATTAGGCTATAAGAAATAATGAAAAAGAAGGCTTTAGAGAAACTTTAGAAGTCGTATATGAACTAAAAGATAGTGAAATATATATAACCATGAGAATAATTTATGGGATAATTCCAAAAATGTCATGAAACTAATTTTGAAAGATTTGAGAATTTTGACCATGGTGGAATCCTAATAAACCTGCCCCCAGGCTCAATATAGCCCCTACCCCTAGCTAGTCACTGCCCCCCATCCAATTTACATATTTGAATAGGTGTGTTCTTGTATTCAAACACAATCACATCATCCATTTAGTCCAAGACAGGACCACAATACCAAACTATGCACCTTGACCAGACAAGACCATAATAGCTAACAAATCAGAAAGGAGCACAACCAGGATTTTGACCACCAAACCATAGAAGGAACCCATCTCAATTACCTAATCCTTTGACAAACCCCCTCCTGTCTTTTTAATATTCATAATTACTGTTGTGTAATCAGTATCATTACACTATAAAATTGCCTTTCTTGTCTTATTATGTTGCTGCTTCCTCTTAGCATTCAGCCCATTAGAGACATCATTTCCAATAAATGCCTATACTTGGATTTGAGGTTGTCTGACTGAATTCTTTGAGACAGCCTTGGCATAACACACCATGAAACCACAAGCACTGGAAAATATGAGGAAGTTGGGGACACCCTATAGGCTAGCTTTATTGATCTCTGCTGAATTAGAAAAGAAAAGAAAAGAAGTGGGGAAAGGGAGTAACAAGTAATGAGGGAGATAAGAGAAAGATGAAAAAAAAAATACATTTAAGACATTCTCTAAGTAAAAGCCCAGCTCAGAAGCAGATCAATCAAGAGGATTTTTTAATGACTAAAACCAATAATTTACTAAAAATGTATTATAATATAAAATAAAAGATCAATTGATAAAAGAAAAAATTAATCTCATTGAGAAAGAGAAGATCTTGAAACAAAAGAACTTTTGGATTGGTTAAAAATAAAAATGCTACTTTTAAAGTAAGCATTTATGAATGAATTTAGGTTATAGATAAGAATTTTCAACACAAATTTTAAGAGCAGGATAAGCACAAATAAATATAAGATGGAGTGGCATTCCAAATAAGTACAAGCACTGAGGAGGAGAATAAGAGACATGGAGCATAAAATACTGAAGTGGATAAACATTTGTAGAAAAGAAGCAAAATGTACCTGTGTTAAAAGAGCACATGCATTATATGATAATCTAAAGCAACTGTTGACCAAAAGAGCATGTGCAAAAAGGTCACAGGTTTCTCAGAAGACCATAATGAACAAGTGTGCGCACACATACACACACACACACACACACACACACACACACAGACATATACACCTGAATAACATATCAAAAGAAAAATATCCTGAAAAAAAAAACTGTCCTGAACATCTGAATATAAGGATGAGGGAACATTGATCAATTAAATGCAGGAACTGTGAGAAGGAAAGAGTGTTTTAAATTATATAACATGCAGTAATTAAATTTCAGTAATGAAATACAATTTTTTAATTTTTATGAATAAAGGTCAAATATCATAGGCAGTCAGCTTCAATATATACATATATAACATTAAATTATTCTGCATTTACAAAAAATAGGGAAAAGACAATCAAATCAAGCAACTAACCATAATAAAAATATTTTCAAACTTTTTTTCCCTAATTGCTGTTTTGTTTTTTAGTGGCTATTTAATAAAAGAGATATTTGATGTCTTATTCATTAAACCAAGAAAAATTACTTGCATATATCCCAAACAAAAGGAAAATAATCACACACATACAATTATAAAAATCAGACACAATCAATTTTCTAATGTTTTTAGGCTTTTTAAAAATAAAGCTATCTATTTATGGGGTAGAAGAAATAGCAAAAGGGTTTCTCAAAGGACAAACATGACTTAAGGGAATGCTTATGTTTTAAAGGTGATCTAAAGAAACAGAAGTAAAGAAGATGGAATCATTGAATTCATATTCTATTTTTATATCTCTTGGCCCCAAATTAATGAGTCTATAATTTTGTGAGAAGGAATAAAAGAATAGGAAGTTAAGCAAATGGTAGGAGTTGAGGTAGGGTAATATGGAGTTAAGTCCAAAGTTAGAAATCATGATATAATAATTTCTATAATATATTGACAAGACAGAAAAGGCGAAGGGATAACATGATAAAAACAATGGAAGGAAGAAAAAAAATATGAGGTAAAATTCAATGTATTTGATAAATAAGAAATAGCAGCTTGTAAATATTATCTATGTGCCTAAGCAGTCTAGACTTCAAGTTCAAATCTCAATCCCACTACTTATCAGCTATTGAATTAGGGACAAATCACTGAAAATTTTTGAGTCTTAATTTCCTTATGTGTGGAAAATAAACACTTCCCTCTTTGGAAATCAAATGATAGAATACATTTTAAATCATTTTATAAAATTCTAGCAATATAGAAAGGGAAGTAAAATTATTACACTCATTACAAAACATTCTTGTAAAATGGAAATATTTAGATTCTTTCATAGTTTTTAAAGATAGAAGATTTTTTAAAAATCACTACTTTGGAACATATTTCATAATTTTTAGCAGGCATATTGTAGTCACTCCTGAGGAATTGCATGAGTGAAAATGAATAGAGTATCCAGAAAATCCTAAAGCAGTTTTAAGGCACTGCAGTAAGAGATTTAGGACACCCTGCATGTGTTTAAGAATATGTATGTCTATGTTTGTGTATATGTCTTTAGAAAGAATGATGGATAATACCATTCTTAAGGAACATATTGTTTGCCTAAAAACAAAAATTTGTTAGCGTTTTACTGATGAATAATGCATAGTGATCTGCCAGAAATTAAACTTATGAATACATTTTGAGACATAAAATATCAGCCATTCCCTTAAACTCCTTTTTAGGAACTACATTTTACATGTGATATATTTATATTTTTCTATGAGTTTTTATCTTCTCTAGGGGAAATGGAAGCAAGCTCCAGTCCTTCAGAGAGGAAATTTCTGAATGCTTGTTTAAGAAATAGAAATTCTCCAATATGTGCTCTCATTTCACCAACTACTTTCCATTTGGTGTGTATAATCTGGATGAGGGAAGAATGAAAAAGTCACCATAGTATATTGGCAAAACCAGTTACTTTGGAGTTGATCTATGTAATTTTGGCTTTGTCATTTTTTATCTGGTACTCTTGGGAAGCCACTCATTCAATTGTTCTGTGCCTCAGTTACCTCTCCTATGGAATGTAGATAATGATGTAGCACCATCTCATTTAAAGGATTATCATGCTTATTAAATTACACACACACACATATACACACATATAAATTTTATAATTGTTCAAATATCCATGTAAGCTATAGTCATGTTGATTCTGTTCAAGTAGTTCTTGGATTCCCTACATTGTCTCAGAGCATATTTTTCTGTAATCTTCTTTTTCAATGTGGAAATAAATAAAAACTAAAACAAATTATCTTAGGTAACAAGAATTAAGAGTATGGTGATAATGGTTATCTAGGCATTCATCAGAAATGTTTAGGCAAATGCCCAGTGCAAGTAAGGTGGATTTTAGTGTGTGTGAAGAGATTTTTTGTTATTTCTTAGAGTTCAGTTTCCCAGGATCCATAGCTCTAACAATCTCTTGTTCCCAGGTATTATATATGAGTTCCTACAATTATGGTTCAAAACATCTCCACCACACTTGTGAAGCATTGTGTAGTAATAAATACTATAAACATCCACTGCATCTATGCAGTGAGATACAGGGATGGGGTGAGGTAAACTTGTGAGACTATTGCTGACAATACTCCTTCTTTGTCTGTTACCCCTAAGCAAGTGGGCATTGATCAGTGAATGAGGAATCTCAGGGGGAACCTTAGGATTGAATGCACAAGCTGGAATGCTGTGTGCCTTGATAGGTCCCCATAGTCTTGAGGGGATTTAGGCTGAGGCACAAATTTTGCCTGTTTCAACTGACCCCATTGAGATGTAGCTTGTCCCTGCAAGAAGGGTGATTAGGGAATGCTGTAGTAGTTTGTCCTCCCATTATCAGCAATCCTCTTCTAAGAAACCAGACTAGAATAAGGTAAGATTAACCCCTTCTTAGTGTCTTTCTTGTCTGACCAGATCAAGAGTGAACCTGTGCTAGCAGTCTTCCTGTGTGTTGTGTTTATTTGTCTTATACCCAGAAATTTGAAAATATTAGGAAGCTGTATATGCATAAACTTTTTTTCTCAACCTCATTGCTTAGGAAAAACGTGGCACATCTGAGGTCATTTTAAACTTAAAGGAAAAGAACAGGTGATGTGATCCTTGAGAAAGGTCCACACATGCTCCATCTGTGAGTATGATTCCCCGACTAGAAGGTAGTAGTAATTCTTCAGAATGGAAATCATTCATTTGTGAGCAACTCAGCAATGTATTATCAATATCAACATGCTCATTAGGCTATAGATTGCATTATAATTGTTGCCAGCTTTTTTAAATTTAATCTCACTGTTAGCAAACCTTTCTTATTTGAAAAGATTTTCTGACTCCAAGCTGACAGTATACAAATACTTGAGTGCTTTATCTGGAGGGAGGAAGTTCATTTTAATTGTTTCCTATACTACCTCAATAGCTAATTTAAGTAACAGGAATTGAGTTCACAAAATCTCAGTGGGACCTGTTACAAAGCAAGATGATCCTATCCTTACATTCATGCCAATCCCTACCTCCCCAAAGAAGAAGCAGACTTAGAGAAAAACTGGGCATAAAACTAAAATTGTCTTGCCACCTCAGCTAAAAGAATGCAGCACACTTTTTTTTAATGATGCCAACCATGAATTAAATATAAAGCAAGTTAGAGTGTGGAATTAAATGAAATTTTATAATTTAGATGAAATCCATGAAATTGGTAGATGCCAATGATCTTGAGGAAGATCCCGTGTTATTCCAGTGTTCTAGATGTATATAGTTATTTCGTTTGTTTTGCTCTCATATGTCAAAGGAACCTCAAGTCAGTATACTGCCTAATTGGCCTCATTTGGCATTGACCCTTCATGAAGGCAACATTGTTGACTCTTAACCTTACCATTACAACTGTGTTCACATGTGTTTACATACGTCTGGAAATACTTTGTGTAAAAGTGTGATTGTGATCTATAACAACATTTGTAACAAATGGAGGAACATAGCTACCGTGTTTCCCTGATAATAAGACCTATCCTGAAAATAAGCCCTCCCCTTACTGTGTAAGATTCCTCTAAAATAAGCCCTCCCCCGAAAATAAGCCCTATTGAGATTGCTACTGTAGTGAAGGTGATCCCCTGCGCTACACGCTACCCTCTGTATGCACCGTACCCCCCCCGTGAAACGCACGCCTCGCTCCGAGCTGCATCCAATCAGAGCTGCAGCAGTGAGCGCATCTTCCTGTTCTTCCCCAGTGATTTGCTTATTGAATAAAGGTACATTTTTTTGTTCACATTTACCTGTTTATTAAAATTGCTGTCAATGTTTATTAAAATAAGCCCTCCCCTGAAAATAAGCCCTCTGGTGTTTTTCTGTCCAAAAAATTAATAAGACAGTGTCTTATTATCAGGGAAACATGGTAGTAGCTGAAGACCGATGAAATGATGGATCTACATGAAGAGTAACAGCAAGAGGTTGAGGAGCATATCTCATCTGAGGAGGAGGGGAGGTTAAAAGGTCAGAAGAATCCCTCATATCAAGTGAGATTAGGGAGGTTTATCAGATGTGGGGAAAAGTGCAAAATTTTGTTGAAAAACATCACCCAAATAATGCTACAGCAATGAGAGCCATGGATATTGTTAATGATAATGCAGTGTCACATTTCCATGATATTCTGAAAAAATGTGAAAAAACAAGTGTCGGTCAATAGATTCCTAGTCACATACAAATATAAAGAAAAAAAATGGTGAGTCAAAATATGAAAATGATTATAAAAAATGAAAAATAAGTGAAGGCAGTAGTGTTAATTCTACTTTTAGTGAAAGAAGCATAAGAGAGAACACTCCCAATGTTGAAATCCCAGATGATCTCATGGAAGATTTTCCTTCCAAGCAATGACCCTTCCTCCTCCTCCTCCTCCAGCTCATCTCCCTCACACCATCCACAACTCTTCTCAAAGGTAAAGTGTAGGTTAATTTGTTTTATTTTCAGTTTGTTTTTGAATACTAATCATTACTATTGTATTTCAGGTGCATTAGGGTGAAAAAAAGCTTACTTAAAATTATAAATAATTATTTTTATATAAATATTTTTGGGGATGTGACATCAATCATCCAACTTTACATTATTTCCTATGAGAAAATTTGCTTTGAAATATGAAGAAATCACATGATGAACAGAATCTTGAAATGAATTAAATGTGTAAATCAAGGTTCTACTGTATTATGTGCATATATGACTTCTGTGAATATATACATATATGTATATATATATATATATATTTATCTTTATTCATGCACATGTGTATACATAGCTTATCTTCCTTATTAGAATACAATCCATTTTGGAACAAGGGACCAAACCTTATTTAAAAATTTAATAGCTCATCGCACATAGTTGATATTCAATATTGTGGCAGCAAGCACCCCAAGCGTCCTCAGGGTTTTCTGCCAACACAGGTTCTTGGATCTGCTTTGATAAAGGAAAGCAATTCAAAATGGGTTAACAAGCTTACTTTAATCAGTCAAGCATGTATCGTTTACCTAGTTCAGGGGGAAAAAGTCAGCACCCCGAACTTCAGAATATACAGACAGAATTATCAAGACAGAAAAACAGATCAAGTACATAGTTTTCCAAACTGTGCAACCATTACATCCATACCAAACAACATCTGGGTTTCAAAGCCAGGGGGCTCTGGACAATGGCTTTCCAGAGTTTCATCTGATCAAATCACAGAACACTACTCAAAGTGAGCCCCAAAACAAAGCTTCACATCTGGGCTTATATGGCCTTCTCCTGGCTCAGAGAATGTAACAACCTTATTGACTCACTGGCCAATCAAGAAGTATCTACTGAAAAACAAGCCTCCCACCCCAGGCTCCAGGTGCACTTTAGCATAGGGGCAGGGAAGATCTTAAAAATTTACATTCCCATTACAAATATGTATTTATTGATTAAATTAAAGAACCAATTATCAATATCTGTCCCCCTATTGCAAATTATCTCTTTATGATGGCAAGTATGCATCATATTAGTGGTTGTATATGACAGAGTAAATTTTCCCACTTAATGTGTAATAAAATTTCAACTGTATGATTTTAGATCATGTATAATGTTTGCGTATATACCAGTTTGGGAAGTTAAAGCTATAAACAGAAATGCATAAAAATTATCAATTATCATTTAAATATGGCAAATATTGTGATTTAAGTTCACACTCAAAGTCATTTCCTGGTGTATTAGCTTGGAGTTGGGAATTTATATACTATATAACTATAACTTTAACACTAACTTTTTTCGTAATTTTATTTTTTCTCCTCTCAAAATTTGTATGAGAAATTTGGGTTACAGAAAATATTTTCAAACATAATTTAAATTCTGAGGAAATATGTATTGACTGTCTGTCTGTCTATTCCTTTCTCTTTGTCATTTGTTTTGCTGTTTTTCAGTTGTTTCAATCCTGTCTGACTCTTCTGACTCCATTTGGGGTATTCTTGGCAAAGACACTGAAGTGGTTTGCCATTTCCTTCTCCAGCTCAATTTAAAGCTGAGGAAACTGAGGCAAATAGAGTTAAATGACTTGCTCAGGATCACACAGCTAATAAGGTCTTCTTACCTCTAGACCTGCATGCATTGTTCTACAGCTACCTTCCTGCCCATCTATTATCTATCTCTATGTCCATTAAAGGGGAAAAAAGGAAGTCAAAAGGAAGATAATGACCAAGCCCCTGGGCTTAGTTTTGTTCCCAAGCATCTCTCCTATTATCCCATTCATTTGCTTCTGGGAATAAAGAATTTTGAAAGTTGGGAAACATGAAACTTGATTAGATAAACAAGCCTAACAGACTTGAGTGAATCTTAGAGTTGGAACTGTGTGACACCAAAATAGAATCTGAACAAACAATTTACTGATGTGGATTTAATCAGCAAGTCAAAGAAACATCCTAAATCAAACAGAAACTTCTTAGAGAAGCTTTGTTATTCTTTCCCAGACAATGATTCAGTTTTATTTGGTTTTGTTTTGTTATTAGAATTAAATCTGGAGGTATTACTTAGCATGCGTGTCTCAAAAGATTCGAAGAACTTGGTTCATGGAATGAGAATTCACAACTGGTAAGGAAGCATCCATTGCAGCTTACAGAAAGAGATATCATTTATAGGAGGAAATCACTCAAGGTGCCCTTCTCAAAACCCATGCACATATACATATGCATGCAATGTTTCTTTCGAATAGTCATGTTATAGCTTTTGCTACATAAAACTCTTTGGCCTTTAAGCTAAATGAGTTGATGGCATATCCTATCCAATGTCCACAGAAGAATATGTAGCACATAGCTGAGTATTCTAGCTGAACCCAAGATAGAATTACAAAGAGACTCATACTCAAGACCACTAGAGCAGCAAACTAGCAAGTCTAGCAGCAATCACATGAAGTCAGAAAGTAACACTGACCAGGAAACACTATATATGCCATACAATACCATAACTGTGAGAACCAGTCTAATGACATACCTGGAAGATATTAGAGAAACTATAATGTTTGAGACATCAAAGGCAAGTTACCCCAAAACCCTATATGAAACCCTTCTTATTATTGATATGTGCATTTATTAGAAAAAGTGAACCAGATTTATAATGGGAATGTTTCATTGTTACTTTTAATACTATGGAATTCCATTAAATGTATCTGTTTTGAACTAATTCAATTATCTGACTTACTACTAAAGGTAAATACATTGGTGGAGGTCCTTAAGCTATGGATTTGAGTCTATTTAAACCATCAGAATAACTTGATCCTGGGCTATCAAAAAAACATTTTATGAATTGAGGTACCTGTGTGTGTGTTAAAGAGAGAGAGAGAGACAGAAAGAGAGAGACAGAGAGAGAGACAGAGAGACAGAGACAGAGAGACAGAGAGAAAGAGACAGAGAGAGAGACAGAGACAGAGAGAGACAGAGACAGAGGGAGAGAGAGAGACAGAGACAGAGAGAGACAGAGACAGAGAGAGACAGAGAGAGAGAGAGCTAGATCAGCTAGGGGGTGTTATTGAACTGAGAACTTTTTTTGAATTTTGCTGAAGATTCTGGCTATGTCACTTAGACTCTGAGTGTCTGTTTTAATCATTTCTACAATGGAGATAATACTAACATCAACTTCACAGAGTTGTTGTAAGTATCAAATAAAATAACAGATGAAAAGTATTTTGTAAGCTTTAAAGCACTATATAAATAAATGCCAGTTATTCTATGGTCACATAGAGATGTATGTCTCTATGTGTATATTTTGCAGTAAAATTATTTTCTATCTAATAATTATAATGTATGTAGCAGAGTATAAACATACAGATATTGTGGGGGGGTGGAAGGAATTCAATCAATATAGTGCTAAAAAACAAAACAAAACAAAACAAGAACTAATAAGAACAGATAGATGTTTAGATAGATAGAGCAAAAGCCCAGAGAGGGAAATTTGCAGGGCATATTATAAGTGAAGAACAGAGAACAGAAAAATTTGGTAAATGTATAAAGCACATAGGGTGAAATAAAATGAGAAGATATTAAAGAGGTACAATTGAATAAAGTTGTGGAGTCTCTAAAAGGAAAGGAAAAGGAGTTTTATTTTTCATCAGGAATGATTGAAGATCTTTAGCAGAGGATTAACATAAGAAGATCTATTCATAAGACTGATTAATCTATGAACATTTTAATAACAGGTAGCATTAATTTAGTGCCCTAAAGATTGCAAAGCACCTAATAAGTAGAATACCATTTTATTCTCACATTAATCCTGGGAGAAAAGTGATATTATTATCCCAATTTTAAAGACAAAGTATGTAAGACAAAGGTTGTGACTTGCCAAGATCACACAGCTAGTATGTAATTGCGATAGTATTTGAACACAGATCATTCAAGAGTCCAGGTTTAGCACTCTTTTCACTGTACCCTCTAGCTGCTACATTATGATGAATGTATTGTAAGATAAATAAAGGTTTTGGAAAGACCTGCTGAAAGGCTTTTTTAGAGTGCAAATGGCTTAGAAAATGTGCTAACAAAAGTAGTAGCAATGGAAATAGAAAAGAAAGAACCAATGCATGAGACTTGGTGGAATTTTATGTGCCAAGGCTTGTCAATTGATTCAATATGACATATATGAAATAATGAAGAATAAAAAATAACACAGTTTTCAATCACTGTCTTCTATGTAAATGATGATACTATTAACACCAATGGTAAAATCTTTTAAAATGTTCTATTATCTCAGAAAAGATAATACAAACAAGAAGGAATAAATTGAATTTAACCTACCAGTGAGGCATGATAAACATATTCTCTGCACAATGTAAACATACAGATATGATTCCTAGGAAAAGGTAGGGCTTAAAATTCCTATTTGGGAAACATCTGTTCATAGATGAAAAATAAAGCCATATGAAAGTATAAGATTTCAAGGGGATAGAAGAATACACTGTGACTGAATGGGTCTATTATAATAATTAATATTTTCATAGTACTTTAAGGTTAGTAAGTTCCTTTACATATATTATTTATTTTTTTTATTTCAAAATTATTTATTAACTTTTAGTTTACAACATTTCATTCCACAATCTCTTGAGTTCAAATTTTTATCTCCCTCCATCTCCTCCCTCCTCCCCCCATAGCAGCATGCAATCAAATATAGATTCTTCAGGGACGGCCAGGTGGCTCAGCGAGTAAGAGCACCGGTTCCAGTGTTGGGACGACCTGGAGATCGAATCCCGGGCTCAGACACTCAGCACCACACCCAGAAATAACTGGCCGTGTAACCTTGAGCAAGTTACTTAACCCCAATTGCTTTAAAAAAAAAAAAAATAAAATATATATATATATATATATATATATATATAGATTTCAAAAATAAAAAAAACAAGACAAAAAGTAAAGAAGAATTTTAACCAATGGAGTAAACAACGAGAAAGAAGGAACAAAACACAAAAGAGAGAGAGCAAGTAGTTTGCTTCACTCTGCATTCAGACTCTATAGTTCTTTTTTACGGATGTGGATATCCCTTTCTATCATGAGGCATTGCTGAGAGGAGCCCAGTCTATCAAAATTAGTCATCACAGATGTGATGTGTCTGTAACTGTATACAAAGTTCTCCTGGTTCTGCTCTCCTCACTCCGCATTAGTTTATATAAGACTTTCCAGGTTATTATGAGGCCTGTCTGCTCCTCATTTCTTATAGCACAATAGTATCCCATTACATTCATATACCACAACTTGTTTAGCCATTTCCCAATTGATGGTCATCTCCTTGATTTCCAATTCTTTGCTATCCCAAAAAGAGCTGCTATGAATATTTTTGTATTTAAGGATCCTCCTCCCACTTGGATGATCTCTTTGGGATACAGCTCTAGAACTGGTATTGCTGAGTCAAAGGGTACACGCATTTTTATAGCACTTTGGGCATAGTTCCTAATTGCTCTCCAGAATGGTTGAATCAGTTCACAACTCCACCAACAATGCATTAGTGTTCCAATTTTTCCACATCCTATACAACATTTATCATTTTCCTGTTTTGTTATCTTAGCAATCTGACTGGTGAGATGTGGTACCTCAGTGTTCTTTTGATTTTCATTTCTCAAATCAATAGTGATTTAGAACATTTTTTTCACATGCTTATACATATCTTTAATTTCTTCCTCTGAATCAATTGGGAAATGATTTGCATCCTTATAAATTGACTCAGTTCACTATATATTTCAGAAATTAGGCCTTTATCAGAGACACTGCTTGTAAAAATTCTAATCCAATTTTCTCCTTTCCTCCTTAATCTTGGTTACATTGGTTTTACAATTACACCTTACAATTACAAGTTACAGAAACTTTTCAGTTTAATGTAATCAAAGTTATCCATTTTGCATTTCGTAATGTTCTCTATCTCATGTTTGGACAAAATCCTTCCCTATTCCATAAATCTAACAGGTAAACTATTCCTTGATCTCCCAAATTGCTTACACTATCAATCTTTATATCAAGATTGTGCACCCATTTAGACTTTATTTTGGAGTACAGTGTAAGTTATTGGTCTATGCCCAGTTTCTGCCATACCATTTTCCAGTTCTCCCAGTAGTTTTTGTCACATAGTGAGGTCTCCTAGAAGCTGGAGTCTTTGGTTTTATCACAGAATAGATTTCTATATTCATTGACTGCTGTGTCTCATGTATCTAATCTATTTTACTGATCTACTACTCTATTCTCAGCCAGTATCATGAAGTTTGGATGAATGCTGCTTTTTAACGCAGATTAAAATTTGGTATGTCTAGGCCACCTTCGCTAGCATTTCTTTTCATTAATTCCCTTGATATTCTGGACCTTTTATTCTTCCAGATGAATTTTGTCACTATTTTTTCTTGCTGTATAAATTATTTTTTGGTAGATTAATTGGTTTGGCACTAAACAGATAATTTAATTTTTTTTAATTGTCACTTTTATTATATTAGTTTAAGCTTACCACAAACAACTGATGTTTTTCTAATTATTAGGTCTGACTTTATTAGTGTGAAAAATTGTTTTGTAATTGTGTTCATAAAGTTCCTGATTGTGGGGTGGCTAGGTGACGCAGTGAGTAAAGTGCCAGCCCTGGAGTCAGGAGGACCCAAGATTGGTTCTGGCCTCAGACATTTAACACCCACACAAAAAAACTAGCCATGTAATCTTGGGCAAGTTACTTAACCTGAATCGTCCTCCAAAAAGGCAAGAAATAAAAATAAAAAATAAAGTTCCTGTGTTTGTTTAGGCAGGTATATTCCCAAATATTTTATAACATCTTCAGTAACTTTCTCTTTCTATTTCTGGCTGTTGGAATTCACTAGAAATATATAAGAATGCAAAGGATTTATGTGGGTTTATTTTAAATCCTGCAACTTTGCTAAATTTATTTATCTCAAGTAGTTTTTTTACTTGATTCTCTAGGATTCCTTAAGTTTATCATCATATCATCTACAAAGAGCTTACTCTCTCCTTTGCTTAATCTAATTCCTTTGATTTCTTTTTCTTCTCTTATTGCTACAGTAAACATTTCTCGTACAAATTGAAAAAGAGTGGTGATAGTGGACAACCTTGTTTCATCCCTGATCTTACTGTAAATGCTTCTAATTTATCCCATTGCATATAATACTTGCCGATGGTTTTGGATAAATGCTATCTATTATTATTATTTTTTAAGCAATTTGGGTTAAGTAACTTGCTCAAGGTTACACGGCCAGTTATTTCTAGGTGTGGTGCTAAGTATCTGAGCCTGGATTCGATCCCCCAGGTCATCCCGACACTGGGACCTGTGTTCTTACTCACTGTGCTACCTGGCCGCCCCATGCTATTTATTATTTTAAGGAAGATTCCATTTATTCCTATTCTTTCTAGTGCTTTTGATAGGAATGGATGTTGTGTTTTGTCAAAATATTTTTCTACATTTATTGAGATAATCATATGGTTTCTACTAATATTATTGTTGATATGAATGATTATGCTAATAATTTTCCTAATATTGAACCATCATTGCATTCGTGGAATAAATCCTTCCTGGTCATAGTGTGTTATTCCTGTGATAAGTTGCTGTACTCTTTTTTGCTAATATTTTATTTAAAATTTTAGCATCTATATTCATGAATGAAATTGGTCTATGATTTTTTTTTCTCTGTTTTGGGTCTCCTTGATTTAAGTATCAGTACCATATTTGTGTCATAAAAAGAATTTGGTAAGATTCCTTCTTCTCCAATTTTCTGAAATAGTTTTAAAAGTATTGGAATCAATTGTTCTTTAAGTGTTTAATAGAATTTGCTTTTAAATCCATCTGACCCTGGAGTTAAGTATATTTTATTTTTTGGTTTCTTTCATAAAACCTGCTCTTATTTTTATTTAATAGTTCAATAGTTTTCTTAATTTCAATTTTATTAGTCTATCCTTTGATTTTCAGTATTACTAATTTAGTATTTAATTGGATATTTTCTATTTCTTCTTTTTCTATCTTTTTCAGTTGCATACCCAGTTTGAACTCCATTTTCTCTATTTTATTCATGTTTGCATTCAGAGATATAAAACTTCCTCTAAGAACTGCTTTTACTGCATCCCACAGGTTTTGGTATGTTGCCTCATTATTGTCATTCTCTTGAATGAAGTTGCTGATTGTTTCTATGATTTCTTGTTTGACCCACTCATTCTTTAGGATTAAATTATTTAGTTTTCAATTAGTTTTTGGTCTCTTACCATGGCCCTTTATTACATATAATTTTTATTGCTTTATGTTCTGAGAAGGATGTATTAAATATTTCTGTCTTTCTGCACTGGATTGTGAGGTTTTTATACCCTAGAACATGGTCAATTTCTGTGTATGTGCCATCTACCACTGAGAAGAAGGTATATTCTTTTTTTATCTCCATTCAGTTTTCTCCAGAGGTCTGTCATATCTACCTTCTCTAAAATTCTATTCATCTCCTTAACTTCTTTCTTGTTTATTTTGAGGCTAGATTTATCAGTTTCATAGAAGGGGAGATTGAGTTCCCCCACTAGTATTGTGTTGCTTTCTATTTCTTTCTCTAATTCCCTTAATTTCTCCTCTAGGAATTTGGATGTTTTACCACTTGATGTATATATGTTTAGTAATTATATTGCTTCATTGTCAATGTTGCCTTTCAGCAAGATATAGTTTCCTTCCTTATCTCTTTTAATTAGATCCATTTTGCTTTGGCTTTATGTTAGATAAAAATTTTTACCCCTGCTTTTTTTTTACTTTAGCTAAAGTATAATATATTCTACTACAGCCTTTTACCTTTACCCTGTGTGTATCCCACTGTTTCCAATGTGTTTCTTGTAGACAGCATACTGTAGGATTATGGTTTTTAATCCATTCGGCTATCTGCCCCCATTTTATGGGAGAGTTCATTCCATTCACATTTACAACTACTATCTGTGTCTTTCCCTGATCCTAGTCCTTCCCCTATTTATTCTTACATTTCTTCCTTCTCCTTCCTAAGAATTTTCCTTTTGACCACCACCTCCCTTAGTATTCCTTACCTATCAAGCCCCCTCCCTTTTCCTACCCTTCCCCCTTTCTACTTCTTCTCTCCCTTCTAGCTACCACCCCTTTGTTCCTCCTTTCTCATCCTGCTGCCTGTAGGGAATGATAGAGTTTTATATTTAACAAAGTATGTTATTCTCTCCTTGAACCCAATCTGATGAGAGTATACAATGCTCCTCTCCCTCCCTTGTTTCCCTCTACTATAATAATTTTTTTTGTTTCTTCACATTAGAATTCTACACTTAACTTATTATGTTATTCCCTCTTTGAACCAAAACCAATGAGAGTAAAACTCATATAATGTTCATTTCTCTCCCTCCTTTCCCCCTATGTTTTATGCCTCTTTTTGTGGCATAATTTACCATTTTCTACTTCCTCCTTTGATCTTATCCCATTACGATTCCTTTGCACCCTTTAATAATATTTTTTATCATCACTATAATTTGTACTCACACCCTGTATCTCTGTATATCCCTTTCAAATGTCATGATATATATACAATTCTCAATTTTGATAGGTATCAGCTTCCCCATAGGAATATAAACAATCTGCTCTTAAAAAATAACAAGGTGTGTGTGGGCTGAGTGTGGGAAATTGAGGAGGGGTATTTCCCCTGTTTACCTTTTTATGTCTCTCTTAAGTCTTGTATTTGAAGATCAAAATTTCCATTGAGTTCTGGTTTCTTTATCAGGAAGGTCTGGAAGTCCCTTATTTCATTGAATGACCATCTCCTTGCTTGAAAGATTATGCTCAGTTTTGCTGAACAGTTGATCCTTGTTTGTAGTCCAACCTCTTTTGCCTTACAAAATATCACATTTCAATCCCTCTGATCTTTTAATGTAGTAGCTGCTAGGTCCTGTGTGATCCTGACTGTAGTTCCATGATATTTTAATTGCTTCTTTCTGACTGCTTGCAGTATTTTCCCCTTGACCTGACAATTGTTTAATTTGGTTACAGCATTTCTTGGACTTTTCAATTTTGAATCCCTTTCAGGAGGTGTCCAGTGGATTCTTTAAATAACTAGTTTGCCCTCTAAATCTAGAACTTCAGGGCAATTTTCCTTGATGATTTCTTGGAAGACATTGTCCAAACTCTTTTTTGCATAATGGATTTCCAGTAGACCAATAATTCTTAGTTTTTTCTATCTTGGATCTCTTCTCCAGGTCAATTGTTTTTCCATTCATATATTTTGATATTTTACTTTTTGTTGTAATTTTTCAATCTTAGGTTTTGTTTGATTATTGATGCTTCATAGAGTCATTAGCTTTGATATAACTGATTCTAATTTTTAGTAAATTATTTTCCTACACTAATTTTTGAAGTTACTTTTCCATATGTTTAGATACTTTTTTTTTCAGGAGGGAAGGAAGGGCAATTGGAGTTACATGACTTTCTCACTGATACACGGCTAGTAAGTGTTAAGTGTCTGGAGCCAGATTTGAAGTCAGGTCCTCCTGACTCCAGGGCCAATGCTCTATTCATTGCCCCACCTAGTCGCCCCTCAGATTTCATCTTTAAGGACTTATTTTCTATGTTAGATTTTGAACCTCCCTTCCCATTTCACAAATTTTGCTTTTCAAAGAGTTGTTTACTTCAATGAATTTTTTCCCCCATTTTGGCAATTGTAATTTTTTTAAAAATTGGTCAATTTATTTTCTACCTCTCTAATTTGGCTTTTAAAAACCTTCTTGAGCTCTTCCAAGAATGCTTTGGGCTTGAGACCAGTTCGTATTCCCTTCTGAGGTCTCAGATGTGGGTACAAGAGTCAATGCTCCCCTCTTCTGAATTTGCTTTTTCTCACTCACTATAGTAGGATGCAATTGACCTTGTTTTTCCAATTTTTTTCCTCTATTGTGATTGTTTATTTCCTGGGTTTTAAAGTAGATCTCTGCTTCAGGAGCACAGAGGGCTCTGACCCACGCTTCTTATGGTAGAAGCTAGAAGCCTGATTGTTGACCTTGTTTGCTGTGGCCTCTGGGTGTCTTGACTGAGGCCAAGGCCAGGACTTTCTGCATTTCCCTGGAGTTTTGTTGAAGTTCACAGAATAAAGTGTGGGGGAGGGGTGGTCTGATCATTTCAGGTTTGTGCCTCTGCACTTATAGGCTAGAACTCAGGCTCAACTGCTGGTGTCTGCAGATTCCACTGGTTGTGTGAAGGCACACCTGGAATTCTGGTGTTAGCACTTAGTGGCTCCACCCCTCTGGGATTCAGGATCTCCCACTGGTCAGTTGAGATGGGGCTTATTGACATACCTCCCACCTTGGCATACCCTCAGTTACAGCCTTCCTCTAGGACTCCCAAGCCTGCAGTTGGTTCCGCTATTTCAGTATTTTACACTTGGTAAATATTCTCTGGATGTTCAGGGTTAGAGAGGGGGATTAGAGCAGCTAGGGATTATTCCTCAATTTTGGCTCATAGAATTTCAGGTAGGTGCTTTTTAAACATCCAGGCCATGTGTTAATAGTTCCAGGAGTAAGTACTATTGCTGCTATGGGCCCTGTACTTATCACTTATACAGTTAAGAGAGATCTCCCATGGTCCAGTGAGAAGTCTGGGAATCATCCCTGCAGTGGGTGAATTCACTCACCTAGGCTCACTCTGGCTCCACTTGGTCTGGTCTCAGGTCTGCACTGGTGCATCCCCCACCCTCCACACTCTGAACTCCCTTTACCCAGTGTAAGGGTTATGGGATTTAAAGATCTCCCATGCCCCATGGACGTGCTGACATAGCAGAGCAAGAGAAAGTGAAAAGCCGAGCTAACGGTCCTGCGGTTGGCAGTTGGCGGCGGTTGCTTTTTTTTTTTTTTTAGTTAGGACACCTGCTGAGCACTGCCAGCGGCCGGAGCTGCTGGGAGCAGGACTTTCTGCTAAGGACTCCTGCTGAGGACTGCCAGGGGCCGGAGCTGCTGGGAGAGTGCTTCCAGGACGCTGGGTGGTTGCTGTGAGTGGGGAGAGGAGGACCTTTGCCTGAGGTAGCCTGTTCTGTTTTAAAGGCTTGAAAATGTGGGTGCTTTCTACTTTATCTACCTGTGCCAATATCATAACTACTCTGATGGCTTTCACTTTCTGGTTTTGGGACTCAGTCTTTTGGTATCTTAATCAATTTTCTAGTTTATTTCCCCAAATGGCAAACCTGACATATTTTGTGATGGATAATTATATCAGCATATTTGTAATCTCTATAGGCATTGTGAATATGGCATTGCTGATACATTTGGCGACCAGGATGGGATCACAAAATGTCAGGCCTCTATTTGGAAGCAGTGGGGCTTTAGAGGGAGAAATGGCTATTCCAGGATGGGAGGATTTGCCTTATTCCTCTCTAGCCAGAGAATGGGCTAAAAGCACAGGGCCCTGTGAAAACTGGGAACCAAGACTAAGAGAGGGAGAACCTGGAGATTTGGAAAGATGTTTGAAAGCAATACCCATAGAACCAGGCAAAGAACTGGCAGGAGTGTGCAGGAGAGGCTGGGTGCTGCTAACAAGTTATCGCCTTATGTGTAAAAGTAGGGATAAGCTGCTGAAGGAAAGAGCTAGGATGGCTAGGGAGTCAGCTGGTTTGCCTGAGGATTCTTCTGTGTCACAGTACTCAGAAGAGCAAACTGGAGGGACTCATGTGGTCCAGGAGCAAGCTACTGTTCATGTAGCTAAAAGGAAGCAAAAAACTAGCAGAAGGAATGTGCATGCAGCTTTTGTACAGGCTGGGTAGAGTTGCCCTGACAGCTTCCAGGAGAATGTGTGTGAGGAGAATGGAACAAGGTTAGATGAGGAGTCTCCTAATGTAGAAGCTCTCCCCATATGAAGAAGAAGGCAAGAGAACCACCGAGGCAAAACAGAGTCCAGGGAGATAATTGAGGATTTCACTCAACAGGAGATCACTGATATATTGAGTAGATTTACCCAAAGAATGGGGGAGTCTTTAGTGTCTTGGATAGTAAGAATCACTGATGAAGGTGCAGGAGGAATAACACTGGAAAATGAGGACTGTTTAAAATTCATAAGTATCAGTCAGAATCCTTTTGTACACCAGGCTTTTAGGGATCACCATATGCAAGGAGGAAATAACAAAACGAACCTTCTAGCTTTAGCTGCAGAAGGTTGCAAAAAGCAATATCCAACTGAATCTATGTGGCCTAGGGGAGACAGACCCTGGTACTCACTTAGAGACTGTATGAGAAAACTAAAGGAGGAGGTAATGAAAACTGCTATCCTGATTGGAGATGCAAATGCATATTATGATACCCCCCTAGGAGTTCCTCATAGAAATATCATAGTGAAGACGGCTCCTCCTGCATATAAGCACCTAATTCTGACTCTTTTAATTGGAGAAATAGGGAACCCTCTTTCAGAGGTGCTGGATAAGATTTCACAATTAAGCGATTTAGGGGGATGGGAAAAAGACAAATTGCCTCGAGAGAGAAGAGTAAACAGCCAGAGGATTCAGAGACAAAATAGACCCACAAGAAGGGAACTGTTCACTGCTCTATTAAGAGCTGGGGTGGACTTTAGAAGAATAGATGGTATTCCAACTGAAGAGCTGCATAAGCTGTACCAAGAAAAGGTACTTAGCATGTGAACAGGGAAGCAGGAACCACCTCCGCAGGTATTTCTGAATCTGAATCTTTGTATCCAAGTTTGCCCCACCTTCAGGGGGAATAGGAGATAGGCCAAGCCCCAGCCCAGATAAAAGAAATATGCAGAAGAGATTGCAGACCCCATATTGGTTTAACAATCTATTGGAAGAATGGATCAACTACTGTGACTAGGGCACTGATTGATACTGGGGCTGAGGCCACACTTATCTATGGAAACCCTGATAAGTTTAAACATGGAACTCCTATTACCATCACAGGTCTAGGAGACGCTGAAATATCAGCCAGACAGGTTAAAATAACAATGAAAATTGGGCAGTTACCTAAGAAGGAATATACTGTGGTTGTTGTACCCATTCCTGAATACATCATTGGAATAGATGTATTGAGAGGCATGACTCTGAATTTACCTGAAGGAAGATACCAATTTGCTGTGAGGAAGATAGGAATTAATACAGTTTTAGTAGGAAAACTAAAAATGGACCCAATCACTTTACCTGAACCTTCTGAAGTAATTACTTTAAAACAGTATCGTGTGCCAGGTGGGCAAGATGAAATTGCCACTACTATAAAGGAATATGTTGAAGCAGGAGTGTTAGTCCCTACAACCACAAGATGGAATAATCCTGTCTGGCCAGTAAGAAAATCAGATGGGACGTGGAGAATGACTGTGGATTATAGACAGTTGAATAAGGTGACTCCTTCTTTGTATGCTGCTGTTCCAGATACCATCACCTTAATAGAAAGGATCCAGAAATATGATGGGACTTGGTATGCAGTTATTGACTTGGCAAATGCCTTCTTCACCATCCCAATAGACTCTAAACAATGGGACCACTTTGCTTTCACTTGGCAGGGTAGACAATATACTTTTACTCATTGCCACAAGGGTACATACATAGCCCCACTATTTGTCACAGGATTGTGGCTGAACAGTTGGATGAATTAAAGCTACCTGGTGTACAGCTTACCCACTACATTGATGATATCATGATACAGGGAAAAGATGCGAAAGTAGTGGAAAGGAGTTTGACCCTTCTAATTGAGCATATGAAAAGTAAAGGGTGGGAAATTAACCCTGCAAAGGTTCAAGGACCAGCTCAGAATGTGAAGTTTTTGGGTATACAATGGAACAAGGGGCTAAGGGAGATTCTTCCTCAAGCCCGACAAAAGATTCAGGATTTTCCTACCCCTACCAATAAGAAGGAGGCCCAAAAGTTCATAGGATTGTTTGGATACTGGAGGCACCACATTCCACATTTGGGACAGATTTTAAAACCTTTATATAGAGTCACACGGAAGAAATATGAATTCGACTGGGGACTTGAGCAGAGTAAAGCTTTTGAAGAAGCCAAGGCTGCCATACAATTGGCCCTAGATTTGTGGCCCATGCAAAATGGTCCAGTGGAATTTCAAGTGACTGTACAAGATGATTATGCAAACTGGAGCTTATGGCAAAAACAACAAAGCCGAAATGTACCTTTGGGATTTTGGTGTAGGAAACTCCCTTCATCTGGAGTCCAGTACACACCTTTTGAAAAGCAGTTGTTAGCTGCATATTGGGCTTTGGTGGAGACTGAACAACTATGAAGTGATATTAAGACCTGGAATCCCAATTATGACCTGGGTAATGAGTACCCCAGCTTCTCACAGAATTGGACATGCCCAAGAGGCTAGTATAATCAAATGGAAGTGGTATATTCAAAATAGAGCGAAAACAGGCAAAAGCGGAGTCTCTGCTCTGCATGAATCTATAGCAAACATAGAAATTGAGAGGAGTGACACACCCCCTGAGCCAAAGCAACAGTTGGTACAGTCCACTGTAAAATGGAATGAGGGATATGATGTATTAACTGAGGAACAAAAGAGACATGCATGGTTTACTGATGGGACAGCAAAATATTTGGGGCAAAAAAGACATTGGAAAGCAGTGGCCTATAACCCATGTACTAGAAGGACTTTGGAAAGTACTGGGTTGGAAAGATTTGTCAGACCTGGATGAGAGAGATTGTGTTCTGGCCCCAACTCCAGGGTGACAGCAGTAGTGGCTGCTTCTGTAATTCTAAGCCCATAGACAGTGGGAGGATCCAGCAGCTGATCACAGGAAGACTGCAGGGATCTCTTTTCTGGTGCTGAGGCAGAACTCTCTTGCTTTGTCTGTGCTTTGATCTGAGATGCAGCCTGGGTTGGTAGACCTGGGGTGAGGAGGAGCATTGAAATGGCAGAACTTGTGGTATTGCTGGAGAGAGAATCCTCACATTTTCAAGGTTAAAAGAGTGCTTATGGTCACTCACAGACAAAAGCACAGATGAGGAGAGGAGAGGAATATTTTCTCCTTTAATAATACAAGCTTGGAAGAATTGAAAGTTTACAGGTCCCTAAAATATCTCTTAAAATAGCTGCACAAAATCCCTGAAGTTTGGAACAGTTTCCCCTTCACAATGGAAGCAGAATCCTACCTTAACCAAAGAACTAGAAAGTTAATTAACTTACGGGAAAAATGAGCAAACACTGGAGAAAAAAAAAATCAGATTACAGAATCTTACTTTGGTGACCAAGAAAATCAAAACATAGAACCAGAAGAAGATAACAAAGTCAAAACTCCCTCAACAAAAGCCTTCAAGAAAATATAAACTGGTCACAGGCCATGGAGGAGCTCAAAAAGAATTTTGAAAATCAAGAGAAGCAGAGGAAACTGGGAAGAGAAATGAGAGTGATGCAGGAAAATTATGAAAAAGGTGTCAACAATTTGCTAAAGGAGACTTCAAAAAATGCTGAAGAAAGTGACATCTTAAAAAATAGACTAACCAATATGTCAAAAAAGGTCCAAAAACAAATGAATAGAAGAATGCCTTAAAAAAGCAGAATTCAGGAAACAGAAAAAGGAGGAACAAAAGGTCACTGAAGAAAATAATTCCTTAAAAATTTGAAGGGAACACATGGAAGCTAATGACTTCATGAGAAATCAAGAAATTATAAAACAAAACAAAAGGAATGAAAACATAGAAGACAATGTGACATATATCACTGGAAAAACAATTGACCTGGAAAATAGATCCAAGAGAGATAATTTTAAAAACATTGGACTACCTGAAAGCCATGATCAAAAAATGATCTTAGACATCATGTTTCAAGAAATTATCAAGGAAATTTGCCTTGATATTCTAGAACCTGAGGGTAAAATAGAAATTGAAAAAAAAAACACCAATCACCTCCTGGAAGAGATCCCAAAAGGAAAATTCCTAGGAATATTGTAGCCAAATTCCCGAATTCCCAGGTCAAGGAGAAAATATTGCAAGCAGACAGAAACACTTCAAGTATTGTGGAAACATAACCAGGCTAACACAAGATTTAGCAGCTTCTGAGACGCAGAGGCAGGCCCGGAAGGGGCCTGATCAACTCGGAGGGCAAGTTGTCACACCAACCACAAGGGCCACTACCAGGATTATCACCAAATGGCTGGGACTGGAAAGAGCAAGGTAAGAACCAAATACAGGGGCCTCTGTCCTGGACAGCAAATACTCCTGGGGCTACCACATCATAGCTCAGAAATTAAAAAAAAAAAAAGCCCCATCAAGACCTCCAAAGACCAGGATGACAGAGTGAAACTCACGTGCTCCAAACCACCCCCCTCTGACCCTAAAAACATAGTAACACTTGCCCCAGGGCAAAACCCTCTACAGTAAAGGATAGGATACCTAGAGGAAGGGTGTGACTAGGGCCCTGCCTCAAAATGGGTAGAAAGCAGACTATAAAGACAAAGACTGGAGAAACCAAACTCAGAGGCAGACAATGTGGACTCTACATCCACAGCTGAAACATCAACAGGGAATGGGTCCCAAGCACAGAAGGATCTCCTAGATGAGATCAAAAGGAACTTTGAAAACTGAATGAGAGAGATAGAAGACAAAATGTATAATCCTCTCGAAACCAAAATAGCAGAATTAGAAAAATGTTATAATGAAGAAAACATCTCTATAAAAAGAAAAGCGTATGATATGAAAAAGAGGCTCCAAAAATTAACCAAGGAAAATGATTTGCTAAAAAGTAGAATCAACCAAATTGAAACAAATAACTCAATGAGGAACCAAGCTTTACTCAAACAAAACAACAAGAATGAAAACTTAGAAAAAGAGGTAAAATACCTCAAAGAAAAAATAACTGACCTGGAAAACAAATCCAGGAGAGATAATCTGAGAATCATAGGCCTACCAGAAAATCATGATGAAAAAATGAGCCTGGACAACATTCTCCAAGAGCTCGTTAAGGAATACTGCCCTGAGATACTAGAACCTGAGGGTAAAATAGAAATCAAGAGAATCCTCCGGACACCTGATGAAAGAGATCCCAAACTGAAAAGTCCTTGAAGTGTTGTGGCCAAACTCCAGAACTACCAGATAAAAGAAAATACTTCAAGAGGCCAGAAAGAAACAATTCAAATATGAAGGGTCCACAGTGAGGATCGCACAGGGCTTGGCAACCTCTACACTGAAAGATCAGAGGCAGTGGAATACAATTTTCAGGAAGGCAAAAGAGCTCGGGTTACAACCAAGGATCACATACCCAGCGAAACTGAACATATTCTTTCAGGCAAAGAGATGGTCGTTCAATGATATAACAGAGTTCCAGACCTTCTTGATAAAAAAGCCAGAACTCAATGGAAAATTCAACCTCGAATTATGAGATGCAACAGTGATGTAGAAAGGTAAACAAGGAAAACACACACACACACCCTGCTATTTGATAAGTGCAAACTGGTTATAGACAAGTAGAGGGTATGAGTATAAAATACACAAAATGATTTTTTTTAAATCTTATTAAGGGCTAAAAAGGGACTGCAATGGAAGAAAGGGAATGAATGAAGTGGAAAAGGGTAATTTATGCCACACGAAGAGGCATAAAAACTATATAGCAAAGGAAAAGAAGGGAGGGAGATGGGAATCATATAAGCTTTCCTCAATGGTTCTGGTGCAAGGAGGGAATAACAACCAGTTAAGCATAGAACTCTATGGAAAAGAAATGCAAAAAGTATCATTTCAAAGGGAAAGAGGGGAGGGAGAGGAGCTTTGCATGAGATTTTTTCCTGTCACTCTTGGTGTGAAGAAGAAATAACATACTTCATTAAGTATAAATCTGTCCTACAGGCAGTAGGAGGGGGAAAGGGCTGTGAAAGGGGGGGGGGGGTTGGTAGGGGGGGAAGAAGTAAGGGGAAAGGAGTGGAAAAGGGAGGGGGGCTGATAAGGGTATACTGAGGGAGGTGGTGGTCAAAAGGAAAACTATTAAGGGGGGAAGTGAAGAAGGGGGGAAAATATGAACATTGACAGGTGTGGGAATAGGATGGAGGGAAAGAAACAGATAACAATCATAACTGTAAACATGAATGGAATGAAATCTCCAATAAAATGGAGTCGGATAGCAGAATGGATTAGAAATCATAATCCTACAATATGCTGTTTACAAGAAACACATCTGAAACAGAGGGTACAGACAGGTTAAAGGTAAAAGGCTGGAGTAAAATATATCATGCCTCAGCTAAAATAAAAAAAGCAGGGATAGCAATCCTTAGATAAAGCAAAAGCTAAAATTGACCTAATAAAAGACATAAGGAAGGAAACTATATCCTGTTAAAAGGCACCATCGAGAATGAAGCAATATCATTACTTAACATATATGCACCAAGTGGTATAGCATCCAAATTCCTAGAGGAGAAGGTAAAGGAATTAGAGGAAGAAATAGATAGCAAAACTATACTAATGGGAGACCTTAATCTCCCCCTATCTGAACTTGATAAATCTAACCTCAAAATAAACAAGAAAGAAGTTAAAGAAGTGAACAGGATTTTAGAGAGAATAAGTATGATAGATCTCTGGAGAAAACTGAATGGGGATAAAAAGGAATATACTTTCTTCTCAGCGGTTTATGGCACATACTCAAAAATTGACCACATTCTAGGGCATAAAACCTCACAATTCTAAGCAGTAAGGCAGAAATATTAAATGCATCCTTCACAGATGATAATGCAGTAAAAATTATGTGCAAGACAGACTAAAAACTAATTGGAAATTAAACAATTTAATCCTAAACAATGAGTGGGTCAAACAGGAAATTATAGAAACAATCAGTAATTTCATTCAAGAGAATGATAATAATGAGACAACATACCAAAATTTATGGGATGCATTAAAGGCAGGTCTTAGGGGAAGTTTCATATCCCTGAGTGCATACATGACTAAATTAGAAAATAGGGAGGTCAACAAATTGGGAATGCAATTTAAAAACCTAGAAAAATAACAAATTCAAAATCCCCAATTAAATATTAAATTGGAAATATTGAAAACCAAAGGAGAGATTAATAAAATTGAAATTAAGAAAACTACTGAATTAAAAAATAAAATTAAGAGCTGGTTTTATGAAAAAACCAACAAAATTGATAGACCCTTAGTCAACATGGTAAAAAAAAAAAAAAAAGAAAGAAGAAAACCAAATTTTGAGTATCAAAAATGAAAAGGGGGAATCTAACTCAAATGAAGAGGAAACCAAAACAATAATTAGGAATTATTTTTCCCAATTGTATGCACATAAATTTGACAATCTTAGGGAAATAGATCAATATTTACAAAAATACAAGTTGCCCAGAGTAACTGAAGAGGAAGTAAATAATTAACCCCATCTCAGAAAAAGAAATTGAACAAGCCATCATTCAACTGCCTAGGAAAAAAATCTCCAGGGCCACATGCATTTACTAGTGAATTCTAACAAACATTTAAAGAACAATTGATTCCAACATTCTACAAACTATTTGGGAAAATTAGTGGAGTCCTACAAAATTCTTTTTATGACACAAATATGGTAATGATACCTAAATCAGGAAGAGATAAAACAGAGAAAGAAAATTATAAACCAATCTCCCTCATGAATATAGATGAAAAAATTCTAAATAAAATACTAGCAAAAATTCTACAGCCACTTATATCAAGAATAATACACTTTGATCAGGTAGGATTTATTCCAGGAATGCAAGGATGGTTTAATATTAGGAAAATCATCAGTATAATTGATCATATCTACAATAACACTAGCAGAAAACACATGATCATCTCAATAGATGCAGAAAAGGGTTTTGACAAAATACAACATCCATTCCTATTAAAAACATTAGAAAGTATAGGAATAAATGGAGCCTTCCTTAAAATAATAGGTAGCATCTATTTAAAGCCATCAGCAAGTATTATATGTAATGGGGTGAAGATAGAAGCATTTCCCATAAGACCAGGGGTGAAATAAGGGTGTCACCCTTCTTATTCAATCTTGTCCTAGAAATGTTAGCAGTAGAAATTAGAGAAGAAAAAGGAATCAAATTAGGCAAAGAAGAGACCAAGCTATCACTCTTTGCAGATGATATGATGATATACTTAGAGAATCCTAGAGAATCAAGTAAAAAACTACTTGAGACAATAAATAAATTTGGCAAAGTTGCATGATATATAATAAACCCACATAAATCCTCAGCATTTCTATATATTTCCAATGAAATTCAAAAGCAAGAGATACAAAGAGAAATCCCATTTAAAGCTACTGTAGACATTATAAAATATTTGGGAATCTACCTGCCAAAAAAAACCCAGAACCTATATGACCACAACTGCAAAACACTTTTCACACAAATAAAGTCAGATCTAACTAATTGGAAAAATATCAATTGCTGGTGGCTGGGTCGAGCTAATATAATAAAAATGGCAAATTTATCTAAATTAAATTATATATTTAGTGCCATACCAATTAATTTACCAAAAAACCACTTTATAGAGCTAGAAAAAATAGTAAGAAAATTCATTTGGAAGAATAAACGGTCCAGAATATCAAGGGAATTAATGAAAAGAAATGCTAGGGAAGGTGTACTAGCTATACCAGATTTCAATCTGTATTATAAAGCAGCAGCCATCAAAACTGCTTGGTACTGGCTGAGGTATAGAGGAGGGGATCAATGGAATAGATTAGGCACACAAGATTCAGAAGTCAATGACTACAGTAATCTATTGTTTGATAAACCCCAAGACACTGGTTTGGGGGATAAGAACTCACTATTTGAAAAAAAAAACTGCTGGGAAAACTGGAATATAGTATGGCAGAAACCGGGCATAAAACATTATCTAACAGCATATACCAAAATCAAGTCTAAATGTGTGCATGATCTAGGTATAAAGGTTGATACTGTAAGCAGTCTTGTAAAACAAGGAATAGTTTACCTGTCAGACCTGTGGAGAGGGAAAGACTTTATGACTAAACAAGAATTAGAGAACATTATAAAGTGTAAAATGGATAATTTTGACTACATGAAATTGAAAAGCTTCTGTACAAACAAAGCCAATGTAACCAAGATTAAGAGGGAGGTGGGAAATTGGGAAAGAATCTTTACAGCTTATGTCTCTGACAAAGGACTCATTTCTAAAATATACAGAGAACTGAGTCAAATATATAAGAATGCAAGTCATTCCCCAATTGATAAATTGTCAAAGGATATGAACAGGCAATTTTCAGAGAAAGAAATTAAAGATATCTATAAGCACATGAAGAAATGCTCTAAATCACTATTGATTAGAGAAATGCAAATCCAAACAGCTCTGAGCTACCACATCTCACCAGTCAGATTGGCTAAGATGACAAAACAGGAAAATGACAAATGCTGGAGAGGATGTGGGCAAATTGAAAAATTATTTCATTGCTGGTGGAGTTGTGAACTTATCTAGCCTTTCTGGAGAGCAATCTGGAATTATGCCCAAGGGACTATAAATAATTTCATACCCTTTGACCCAGCAATACCACTCCTAGCTTTATATCCTAAAGAGATCTTAGAAGTGGGAGGAAGATCCATAGTTACAAAAATATTTATAGCAGCTCTTTTTGTGGTGGCAAAGAATTAGAAATTAAGGGGGTGCCCATCAATTGGGGAATGGCTGAACAAGTTGTGGTATATGCATGCTATGGAATACTATTGTGCAATAAGAAACAAGGAGCAAACAGTCTTCATATTTACCCAGAAAGGCCTATACAAACTGATGCTGATAGAACCAGGAAAAATTTGTACACAATTATAGAAACCAAGTATGTGTAATGACCAACTTTGGTAGCCTGGACCCTTCCAAGCAATGCAGTGATATAAGTCAATCCCAAAAGACTCATGATGGAGAGAAATATGTGCATCCAGAGAAAGAACTGAGTTTATATAAAGGTGGAAGCAAAATACCTGAACTTTTTACTTCTCTTGTTTGGTTTTATATCCTCTTTACCATTTTTCATTCCATCTGATACAATCTGTCTTTATAACCTGACTAATGTATAATGTGAAAGTATTTACAGATCTTATACTTGACTATATGCTGCCATGGCGGGGAGGGGAGGAAGGGGGACAAAATGTGAAACTCAAGGAATTGTGGAATTGTATCTTGTAAACTTAAAGGAAACAAATTAATTTTAAAAAGTTAAAAAAAAAGATTTAGCAGCTTCTGCATTAAGTGATTAGAGGACTTGGAACATGATATTCCAGAAGTCAAAGGAGCTAAGATTTAAACCAAAAATCAGAAAAACTGAGTATAATACTCTAGGAGAAAAATAAATATTCAATGAAACAGAGGACTTTCAAGCATTTTTGATGAAAAGACCAAAGCTGAATAGAAAATTTGACTTTCAAATACAAGACTCAAGGGAAGCATGAAAAGGTAAACAGGAAAGAGAAATCATAAGGGACTTATTAAAGTTGAAGTGTTTCCATTGCTACATGGAAGAATGATAATTGTGACTAATGAGACCTTTCTCTGTATTAGTTTAGTTGAAAGGAAGATATTTAGATAGACAGACAGACTATCTGAGGGCAGGGGGTGAATTGAAATGAAGGTGTTGCAGTTTAAACCCAGGGACATCAAAAACTGTTGAATTGGGGGCTCTGCCCACCCAAAACTGTTGCAGTTTCGTGATGTCTGGTGGTAGAACCATCTCAAAGAATTCAGAGTCAGACCACTTCTCAACCAAGTATATGCATTTATTGAGACTGACGACTCTCATGAAGCAGGCTAAATTGTAAGAAGAACCAGCAACTTTGGAGAAAGCAAGATAGATTTGCATAGGGTAAAGATGTAATTACACAACAGAAATTTACATAGAATAGAGGAATATCATTAATATTAAAAAGGCAGGAGAAGTATGTTAAGGGATTAGGTAATAGAGGAGGGGTCTCATGTATGGTTGGTGGTTAAAAATTCTGGTCATTCTGCCCTCCAACTGGCTAGCTATTGTGGTCATGTCCTGGCCTAGATGGATGATGTGATTGTGATTACATACAATAACACACCTGTTTCTGTGGGAATGGGTCTGGGGGCAGTGACCAGGTAGAGTCAGTAACTAGGTTCCCATCATATGGACATACCTGCTGTTTCCATGGGAACTAAGAGTACAGGGACACAAATGTTGTTCTAGTGAGCAGTGAGGCATAAATTAGGACATTGGGGGAGGAGGGGACAAGGGCTAGGTAGACACAGTGGGTCTGCTGTTCACTAGGGCCAGGCCTATAATGAAGTTAAAACATTGGGCCTGGGGGCAGCTTTATTACTATCCTATCAAAGGAATGACATCTAGAAAAAAGTGATAGAGGAATGTACTGGGAGAAGGAGAAAAGGAGAGGTAAAATGGAGGAAATTATCTTACATAAAAGAGGCCAGAAAAAGTTTTTACAATAGAGGAAGGAGGAAATGAGTGAACCTTATTCTCATTGGAGTTTACTTAAGGAGGAAATAACATATACACTCAATTGGGTACAAAAATCTATCTTATTCCACAGGAAAGTAGGGAGGAAGGGATGGATGGGGATGATAGAAGGGAGGAAAAATGAAAGGAGGGGGGTAATTAGAAGCAAACACTTTTAAGGAGGGACAGGCTCAAAGGAGAGAATAGAATAAGTGGAGGGGGGATAGGATGGAGAGAAATATTGTTAAATCTTTCACAACATGACTGTTATAGAAGTGTTTTACATCACTACACTTATATAATCCATATTAAATTGCTTGCCTTCTCAATGAGGGTGAGTGGGGATGGAAGAAGGGATAGAATCTGGAACCCAATGTTAAAAATTGTTTTTGCAGTCACCGGAGAAATAAGATATGCAGGCAATGAGGAATAGAAATCTATTTTGCCCTACAGGATAATAGAAGGGAAGGGAATAAGAGAAAGCTGGGGATGGGGGAGAGGAGAGTGATAGAAGAGAGGATGAATTGGGGGAAGGGGTAATCAGAATACATGACATCTTGGGGAATGGGGACAGAAAAGATGGAGAGAAAATTTGGGACTTAAAATCTTGTGGAAGTGAAATTTGAAACTGAAAATTAATTAATATTTTTAAAAAGAGGACAAAAACTCAGCAAAATTAATGAAGACTTTGATAATACCTGATATTTGTATTGTGGTCCACATCCATTTGTAATATAATGCCAAGGAAAGGCAACTTCCCAATGTTCAGAATACCAGCATAGGTGCTCTCCATTTTATTCAGTAAATAAAACAGAGAAGATCAAAACATGACATCATTCAAAATACAGCATTTACTAAGTGTGATTAAATAATCTCCAAGTACTACCCCACCCCAGGACCTTCCATTCATTCAATCAATTACAAAGTCCCAGTTCTAAATACTACTCCACCCCTAGGCTGTACCTTCATTTAGTCCACCACAAAGCCCCTCTTCTCAAATGGAGATTAGTTTCCAAACATAAGTAAAGTACATTAATTTGTTCAACCATAGAACACAAAAAGCTCAAAAGTTCCCCACACCTGGATCACAATTGAATCTACCCCAGAGTTACATCAAGTTTAAGCACAGCACTTAATACCCAAATGGAGGTCTTTTCTTCATCTTGACAAGAGGCAAGTTCTCAGCAATCTTAGTTCCTGGGGAGACAAGGCTTAGCAAGGTCACAAGATACATTGCCAGTCTCTTCATTAATTCATCCTCTGTCTGCAGAACAGTCCTAGAACCCCTGAAAACATTAGCAAAACCCTCTCCCAGGATTTCTGTAAACATACAACAAGAAAATCCTTCTTCAGGGCTTCTGAACCAACAGAAAGGTTCCCAGACCCCTGCAACAACAGCACTGTCCTTCACCAGTGAACAGCATTCACTCTGTCTGCAGGACAGTCTCCAGGCCCCTGCAACAACAGCACTGTCCTTCACCAATGGACAGTATTCACTCTCTGTCTGCAGGACAGTCTCAGGGCTTCTTAGCCAACAGCCAGGTTGCAGGACTTCTTCAACAAAAGGACTGTCTTTCACCAGTGGACAAATCTGGCAAAACAGCATCAAAACAGACAGACAAAGTACCAGCAAAACAGCCATGTCTCCTCAGTCCTTGGCAGCTTAGGGGGCAGGTCTCAAAAGTCCAGGGCAATTCTCTCAGTCTCTCTCTGCCTCCACGAGGTGCTGCTTCCAAAAAGTTCTTCTGCCTCTCTCTTGTCTCTCCAAATCTACGTCACCAGCTCCTCCCACTGCAGGACTTTCTTTTTACATCAACAAGTCCATCCCACAGGTGGGATTAACAAGCTCTGGGTTTTAACACAATCAGTTTGAAAACCAAGCCAATACAGGGGAATCTTTAATTGCCATTACTATCACACCATTGATCCCCAATTCTACAAAAAGCTGGAGGAGATATTGGTTCATTATTTATGGTTCTTATAAGATGTATGTAAAGTATATAGTAATATTGCTTTGATACAGGCAGTCAGAGCCTTGTCTGTTGGTCCCTTTGCTAATTTCTTTGCTCATATTTTCTCTGATGTTCAGGGTACTGAACTTTCCCCTGAACTAATGAATGTAATTAAAAGTAAGATTTTTAAACACTTTTTGAGCAATCTTTCCTAGAAAAACAAATCAAAAGAGCCTGTGCTAGCAGGCCATCCTGGGTGTGCCAGGGTGCTTGCTGTTACAGATGGTGGGGGAAGAATAGGAGCAGTAATGTCAGAAGAATTCCTGAGATGAATGAAAATCCCAAGGGACAGTTTCTGGGTATTTAATAATCAATTTACTAATTAGACTACCTAGCAATCAATAAATTAATGGTCAGTGGCTTCTCTTGGTAACAAAGATGCCAAGGAGACCCTGAAACTCTTAAATTCTTTCTGAAAGGGTACTCTTCTGACAAGTGAAACGCAACCCTGATTAGGGGAAATTTAATGAGGAGTTGGGCTAAAGTCTTCAGTTTCTGCTGATAAAATGGCTTGATCATGAGACTCAGCAGCCTCAAGGCTTCTGGGCAGTGGAAATCATTTCCCTCTAAAACATCTTCAGCTAGTTTTTCCTTAATGAGCTGGGGTTCCCTACTCTCTAATGCACAGACAAAGATTTACCCAGACTGAATCCTCTCTATACTCTTTTTTTTAAGCTATTAAGTAACTTGCTCAAGGTTACATGGCCAGTTATTTCTGGGTGTGGTGCTGAGTGTCTGAGCCTGGGATTTGATCTCCAGGTCATCCCAACACTGGAGCCGGTACTCTTACTTGCTGTGCTCCCTGGCTGCCCCTCTATATTCTAAAGAGAAATTAGATTCCCCAGTTGACTGGGGTCTCCCTCATCTAGTTAATTAGCATGTGCCTTGGGAGACAGGAGCAAATCTCATCACTCAGCCATGCCCTTTAGAGGCTGACTGACTTTTTTAGGAGTTGAGTTTTCAGCAGAAATGAAAGGAAAAGGGTGAATCACAAATTGATAATTATTTATTAATATAATAGTATAAAATTAATGCCTCTCAACCCCAAGGTGAAAAATGGAACAGGGCAACCTTTCATCTCTAATCTCCCTTTCAGCTCTGTGAACTGGTTCCCCATTGAAAAGGTCATCCCTTGGGATGAGTCCCTGTTCTTCAGTCAGAGCTCAGAAACTCCCCCCCCCCCACTCCAGTATCTTAGTCCAGTCTCTAGCTCTCTCACACGGTAGGGGCAGACTGTGTGCTTGATGTTTGACAAGGGGTCTTGGAAACTTGTAGCAAAGGCAGTTCTTGGCCTCTAACTTTTTTTTTCTCTATTGCACATAACCACAAACGTGTTCTGTCTGCTAACCCAAAAGTAAGAATATGGTTACTAATAAAATTACCTGAATGCTTGAAGTCATAGAAGTCAAACCCACAAATGTTCAGGATTGACTGTACAGACAGTTTTACATAAGTGAATCATTCCTCAGACATCTATTCAATCAATTTTTGCTATATGGGAATTTGTTTCTACTCACCTACTTTACTTAACCTATATAACAAAGGCAGACACAAAATAATACCTTCATGCAAGTCACAAAATATAATAAAATTCAGACATTAAATATTCACTATGGTAATAAGAAAAATTATGAAATGAAAGATAAAATTAATGACAAAGTATATATAGAACTATACAGTAAAGTTAACATAGGTATACAGTATATTACCCCTTCTCTACCCACTGCAGATAGCCTTTATCACTGGTGATTGAGTGTGCAGTTTTTTTTTTTTTTTATGAAGCTATCAACTGTACAAACAGTTTCAATTCCCTTCAGCCCCACCCCTATTCCCCCATATCTGAGGATAGCAAACAACATCATCCTCAACTGCTCTTTGAACTTTTAAAAATCTTGAAGTATTTGGAGCAATATTTTCAATACCAGATAAATAATCACTCAAATGAAGGAATGTTTCTGCCAACTGTTTTGTTGTCAACCTTTTCAGCTCAGTCTCAATTCTCAAGTTTCCCTTTCTTCTTCAATTTTTGTAGCTAACAATTCAATCAGATCCTCATTCCACAGTTCTCTAGAAGACTCAATCAGCTTCTCTACATCATTCTTATCCACTTCCAGCTATTGTTGTGCTAATTTTATAATTGTTTTTTTCTTACTACTTCTTGTGTTAATTCTTGTGCTAATTTTACAATCTTGCTCCTTGCTTCTTCAATTTCATCTTTGTCAAATCCATAAAAATCAGGAAGGAACTGCACGAACATTTATTTTTTCTCCTCCAAAATTTCTTCATATATACTTCGGTTACATCTTCTTATCCCTTATCAATATTCCAGATTGAATGATAAATATCATGAGACTTCTAGAAATCTCTCCATGTCATCATTATCTGCCGCTAAAGCTATACTTGCCTGGACAAATGTAGTACATAAATAATATGTCTTCAAATTTATAGTCACATCCTGGTCCATAGGTAGTAATAATGAGGTAGTGTTAGGAGGAAGGTAGACCACTTTTACATATTCATTAGAATCCAGATGGGAAGGGTAACCTGAGACATTATCCAAAATAAGTAGGAGCTTGAAAGGAATGCCATTATCATTACTGATATAGCAAATATTTTTCCCAATCCTCAAACCCAATTTTTATTTTTATACATTTATACACTTGCTAACTATGCTAGTTCTCCTACAAAATATATTAATTCAGCTCTTTTTCCGGCCGGAATCATGGCGGGCGTAGAAGAAAAGAAGAAGCTACCATCTGTTCCAGAATCCCTTCTGAAAAAAAGAAAGGCTTTTGCAATACTGAAGGCCAAACGTTTGAAGAAGATGGCTATAAAAAAGCTCCGTAAAATACGGAGAAAAGTTATCTATGAAAAAGCTAAAGCCTACCATAAGGAGTACAGACAGATGTACAGAAGTGAAATCCGGCTGGCTAGAATGGCACGCAAAGCTGGCAACTACTACGTACCTGCTGAACCCAAGTTAGCTTTTGTGATCAGAATCAGGGGTATCAATGGTGTTAGCCCAAAGGTCCGAAAAGTATTGCAGCTTCTTCGCCTTCGCCAAATCTTCAATGGCACTTTTGTTAAGCTTAACAAGGCCTCGATTAACATGCTGAGGATTGTGGAACCATACATTGCATGGGGTTATCCAAACCTGAAGTCTGTGAATGACTTGATTTACAAACGTGGTTATGGCAAGATCAAGAAACAGAGAATTGCCCTAACAGATAATGCCCTTATTGCAAAATCTCTAGGTAAATATGGAATTATCTTCATGGAGGACTTGATCCATGAGAAGCTGCCAACAACTTCCTGTGGCCCTTCAAATTATCTTCTCCACGAGGCGGAATGAAGAAAAAGACTACACATTTTGTGGAAGGTGGAGATGCTGGTAACAGGGAAGACCAGATCAACAGGCTTATTAGAAGAATGAACTAAAGGTCTCTACACCATGATTATTTTTCTAATGGTCTGTTAATAAAAATACCTGTGACAGAATTGATATTTGCTTTATTGGACACATTTCTGATTAATCAGGTTATGTCTTTGGTCTTATCCTTAAAGCTGAATGAAGTTCAGGCCTAGGGACGTAGAGAGAGAAACCCTGGAGAATAGAGTAGGGTATATTTGGTGACAAATGGATCAAAGCCATTAAGACCACATCAGCATGTTGCTTTCAGACATTACCGTACAAAATAACATGTGATTATTGACAAGTTTGTGTAACTCTACCTGAAGTATATGTAGCTGTTACTGGAGAAAACTTTTTATTTGTAGGGAATGTTTTGACAGCATCATTGTTGATGACACAGATATATTTATTTAGAAAGTTTGATTAAAATGGACTTGTAGGTGTATGTCTAACTTAAAAAATATATATATATATATTAATTCATTGGGGGAGTGGTGGAAAGTGACATTGTGGCACATTACTCACAGTACATTGATTCTTTCCCTTTTTTATTTTTAAAATTAAACTTAAATGTATATCTCTGAGTCCTTTTTTCTTCAATTTGATGAGGTATGGGCTCTGGGAGCCCCTTCTAGCTCTCCTTGAGTCCATGAGGTACAGACTCTGAGAACCTCCCTTGGACTCTTGATTAAATCATCCCATTTGATGAGGTATTTGCATGAGGCAATAAGCCTTACATTGTGGCTGGGCCCAGACCTCTAGCCTAGTTACTAACTAACTCTAGCCTAATTACTAGCCTTTGCCCTCCATTGTTCATCTACTTCCCACCCTTGAGCCTATCAAAATATCAATCCACTCTTGAACTGGGCTAGTCCACCATTGTCTGTGTCCTCCAGCAATTTCCCACCCTTAATCACTCATTGACCTCATTAACTCCTCCAGAAGACCCTCCCCAGGCTCCTCCCCTGGACCACTCCTGGATTCCTACTACAACCTTCTGTATATAAGACCCCCATCCTGTCGTCATGTGAGAGCCACATAGAATGCCATGTGGTTGAGAGTAATGTAGAATGACCTAGCACAGACTTACTCTGTGTCTAATACAAGCAAACTTTTAATAAACTTTACTTTTCTTTGGCTGAGAGAAGACTTGAGTCTAATTCATTCATCAGGACCCAGCATGTTGGTATTTTGGGGTCTCCATAATAACCCTAACCCTCTTAGTGGGTAACCTTTTAAACTTATTGTCTTTCAAAAATTCTATACATCATTTTCTTAAACTAACCTCTAAACATGGGGCATTTTTCTTTTTCCTTTAGTTTTGAGGGGTTTTTTTTACTTATTTATCTTTACTTATTTGTTTTGTTTTTGATGTGGTTGCAAGCTGAATGTTTCATTCATTTCTGTTCTTCCCTTTAGGGATACTTCAAAAGCTAATTTGTGTGTGTGTGTGTGTGTGTGTGTGTGTGTGTGTGTGTGTGTGTGTGTGTGTGTGAGAGAGACAGAGAGACAGAGAGACAGAGAGACAGAGAGACAGAGAGAGAGAGAGAGAGAGAGAGAGAGAGAGAGAGAGAGAGAGAGAGAGAGAGAGAGAGAGAGAGAGAGAGCATCTATCTATTTAATTGATAGTTGTGATGAGGTATAGGCTCTGGGAACCCCCTTCAGCTCTCCTTGAATCTTTGAGGTATAGGCTCTGGGAAACCCCCTTCAACTCTGATTAAATCATCCCATTTGATGAGGCATTTTCAGGAGGCCCAAACCTGTTACTAGACTTCCCAACCTTGAGCCTATCAAAATATCAATCCACCCTTGAACTGGCCTAACCCACCATTGTCTGTAGTCTCCAGGTAGCCCTCAGCAATTTCCCACCCTCCCCCAAATCCTCCTCTAGACCACCCCTAGATTCCTCCCACAACCTTCTGTATGTAAGACCCCATCTTGTCTCCATGGGTGTGAGAGCGCCATAGAATGACCTAAAACAGACTTAACTCTGTGTCTAATACAAGTGAACTTTTAATAAACTTTACATTTCATTGGCTGAGAAGATTTGAGTCTAATTCATTCATCAGGACCCAGGGTGTTGGTATTTTGGGGTCTCCAGAGCAACCCTAACCCTTTTTATGGGCAACTTCTTCAGTTGGACTCACATTCGCAGGTTATATAATTTTGGGTCACAACTTGAAATACTTAACTTTTTGAAATACACCTTTCCATTTATTTCTGTAGTATCAAGTGGGTACTAAAATAAACTGTGTTTTCCAAAGGTCTTTTCTTTATACTTGAAGATTTTTTTCTTGACTGGTTAAAGAATCTGTCATTGTAATTGTTGAAGTTAATAGCTATTTCTCATGGAGTTTAAAACAAATTCTGTTTTCCTTGTTATGTTGTCATCATTGTTGTTTTTCCTGTGGGTAATTTGTTGATTATTCTGTTCATTTGTTTTCTCTATTTATAGGTACAATGCAGTTTTCTCACAGAAGGTTGTTTCCCACAGAAGGTGTTCTTCCTTTTTGTTTTTATGTCCTTCTGTTGAACCCACACTCCTTAACTTGTCTTTGTATATCCTGTCTTTGAGAATAATAACTAAAAGTTTCTATGAAAATTATATGTTATCTTAATATTGTTGCCTTTTTATTCTCCTGCCAGATTTTCCTCCACTTCAATATTTTTGTCTTCAGCATCTTTTAATCTGTCTTTTGCTCCTTTTGAGAAAATCTCATAAAAGACTCAATTATTTACTGTCAATTGAATGTTTATTTAATTATTATTTTTGCTTTGTGAGCTTTATTTATATTTGTTCATTTCTAATTTATTTTCTCTTTTGAGTTTTCATTTTATTTTTGAACCATTCTGAAATTTCCATTTTTGTCTTATTATTCCACATTGTCCTAGAATTCCACTGGCGTTCTATATTGTTTTAATTCATTTTCCTTTGCCTTATTTTATTTGTTAGCAGAGACTTGGAATCTCTTTAATTCCTTGGTACTCATCGTTATAACTTTTAGATCCACTCTGTTGATTCATCAACTTACTCTTATTGAGCAGTCTTTCTTTCGAAATGTTTGGGTGTTTCATCCCACACTCCCACACCCAGTATTATTCATCTGACAATCCTTTTCTAACTCTTAGCCTTTGGTAGTTAAAACATCCCAGGGCCGAACTGCAAAGTTGATTTAGCCTCCTCCCAAATTAGAGGAATTGAACTGAACTGAATTGGGATTGATTCAATCACTGAGTAGCCTCTGGTGGGAAAAGACTGGCTCAAGGTAGGTTTCAACCCCTTTCCCCTCTCTGTGCATTGTAGCCAATCATGATGATACTATTATCTAAATTATCTAGTGTTCTCTTTTCCTTCTGTGCAAAAGCAGAAGCAATTCCCCACCTTCCTCATAGACAGACAGATGGAGGTAGATAGATAGAAAGATAGACAGACAGACAGATAGATGTATATAGAGATATAGATAGATTACACACACACACATACTCTTTTATATACATCTGTAATTCACAGAGGATAGCAGGGAGTATATATGAGTCAGAATCATAATTTGGGGTACTCAAACTGGGAAATTCTATGCAAAAGACATCAAGCCCCCTCCCATCAAAAACATGCTCACAAATTCTCCCAAAACAGTTGTGATGAGGTACAGGCTCTGGGAACCCCCTTGAACTGATTGAATCTTCCCCTTTGATGAGGCATTTGCCTGAGGCCATAAGCCTTTCACTGTGGCTAGGCCCAAACCTCAATTACCGTGTTTCCCCGATCATAAAACACTTTCTTACTATTTTTTTTGGAAAGAAAAACACCAGAGGGCTTATTTTCAGGGGAGGGCTTATGTTGTCCTGCCTCAGCTCTCCTCCGAGGCACTGCTCTCAATGGCGCCAGCAAGCAAATCACTGGGGAAGAACAAGATGACTCTCTCACTGCTGCAGCTCTGATTGGATGCAGCTCGGAGCAAGGCATGCGTTTCACGGTGGGGGGGGTACAGTGCATACAGAGGGCACCGTAATGTAGCGTGTAGTGCAGGGGATCACCTTAACTACAGTAGCAATCTCAATAGGGCTTATTTTCGGGGGAGAGCTTATTTTAGAGGAATCTTACACAGTAAGGGAAGGGCTTATTTTCGGGATAGGTCTTATTATCAGGGAAACACGGTACTAGGCTAGCCCTCCTTAGTTCAGCTACTTCCCACCCTTAATCTCGAATCACTGGAGTCTGACCTCATCTGACTCCTCTTGAAGACAATCCCCAAACTCCTAGATTCCTCCCACAACCTTTCTGTATGTAAGACCCCATCTTGCCTCCATGAAGAGGAGGGTCCAGATAATTTTCTAGTACAGACTCACCCTGTGTCAGATGATTCTGGCCCCCTTTTATAATGCAAGTGTCACAGATACTGAGGCTCCTTAAGAGTCTACCCAATATCGAGAATATTTAATAAACTTTGCTTTTCTTTGACTGAGAGAAGGCTTGAGTTGAATTCATTCAGCAGGACCCAGGATGTTGGTATTTTGGGGTCTCGAGCACCCCTAAACTCTACATTTTAAGCTTCCCTGACCTCAACATTACACAGAATCGATGTCTGTTGCTTGTTGGTAGGGTGAGATGCCAGTGAATTATAGTACCATCAAATGCAAACAAAATTTCCACACTATTTCATACTTTTGTCCTCAGAGTTGTAGTGGCTGACAGGGAAGGGATTCTGAGTGAGTGCTTTAAGGATTAGAATTATCTGGTATTAATTCATAAGGATTTGACTTTGTTGAGGTTTTTCTCTCTTTGTTCTCTGTATTAAGTAGTAATTGCTGTACATCTGGCACATCATTTCCCTTTTAGTTTTTTAGTTTTATTTTTTTGGTTTGTTTTGGGAATTAGTCTGAACTTGGAAAAAATGTCTAATCCTCCATCTTGTATATGAGATAACGCCAGAGTTCTCAGTAGCTTTTTTTTCTGATTATTCTGATAAATTATTTGAATGGCTGAAGGTCATGTGATATGGGTTCTCAGGCTACCAAAAAAAAAAATACCTGTGATATTAGACTGCATTGATAGAAGGATAAAATCTGTGCTAAAGGAAGTGAAAGATTCATTGTGTGTTATCATATTCAGACAATCAGCTGAAGGAACTCTCTGTGTTTAACAAGGAAAAGAGATGATTATAGACAGCTAAGAGATAAAATGGGTTGGGGGTAGGGTGGGGAGCTTATGTATTTAAAACTGTAAAATCTAATCAACAAGCACTTATTAAAAACCTACAACATGAGATTGAGTTAAGATGGCAGAGAAAAGGCATCAGCTTGCCTGACCTTTCCCCCCAAACCCTTCTGAACACCTTTGAATTATGCCATAAAACCATCCCTGGTGCAGTGGAACCCACAAAAGGATGGGGTGAAATAATTTTCCAGTCAAAGACAATTAGGAGGTCAGTAGGAAAGATTTGTTACATTGGGGTGAAGTGGAGCACGGTCCAGAACAAGCTTCACCAGCACAGACCCAGCCTCAGCAAATCAGAAGGAGCCACTCAATCAGTAGTAGCTGCTTCTTGAGTTCTCAGCCCACATACTAAGGGGGATCTAACAACTGATCAGAAAGAATCTCTTTGCTGGAATTGTAGATATGACTCTATCGCTTTGCCAATACTCAGATCTAAGCAGCAGTGCTGGATGGCAGTCCCAGGGCAAGGAGGAGCACTAGTAAAGTGCTTACAGAACTTACAGTCCAGCAGAACAAGGACCCTCATCACAGCTCTTTTTTTTTCTTTATGGAGGGCAATAGGGGTTAAGTGACTTGCCTAAAGTCACATGGCTACTTTTTGTGTTGTGTGTGAGGCCTTATCCAACCCCAGATCATCCTGATTCCAGGGCCAGTGCTCTATTCACTTTACCACAAGCCACCCCCCTCATCACAGATCTAGGGCAGAAAAGAGTGCTTGTGGTCACTCAGACCAGAGCATAGGCCAGAAGAGTAGTAAACACATTTCTCCTTAGATCATATCACCTTGGAAGAACTGAAAATTTACAGGACTCTAGAACTGAAAACAGTTGCATAAAAGTCCTGAAACTGGGGACAGTACAGTCTTCAACCCTAGAAGCAGAGACCCACTTGAACAAAAAAATAAAAGCCAAGAAATAGACAGGAAAAATGAGCAAACAACAAAAAATTTTAACATAGGAAGTTACTATGGTGACAAGGAATATCAAAAAAACATACTCTTAAGTAGATAAAGTCGAAGTTCCTACATCCAAAGGCTCCAAGAAAAATATGAATTTTTCTCAGACCACGGAAAGTGTCAAAAAGGATTTAGAAAATTAAGAGAAGTAGAGAAAAACTGGGAAGAGAAATGAGAATGATACAAGAAAATCATGGGGAAAAGAGTAAAAATCTTGGTAAAGGAGACACAAAAACACTGAAGAAAATCCTTAAAAAATACAATATGTCCAATGGTAAAAGAGTCCAAAAATAAAAGTGAGGAGAAGAGTGTTTTAAAAAGCAGTATTAGGCTGGGAAGGCGCGGCGGCGACGGTGTGGCGGCCTGTGAGAAAAGGCGTGGCACAACTGGGGGACAAAGGCCTGGAAGGGGCCTGATCAACTTGGAGGGCAAGTCTTCCCACCAACCACAAGGTCCACTACCAGGCCTATCACCAAAGGGCTGGGACTGGAAAGAGCAAGGTAAGAAGCAAATACAGGGGGCCCTATACTGGATAACAAACACTCCTGGGGCTACCACTTCATAGCCCAGAAATCTTTAAAAAAAAAAAAAAGCCCCTTTCAGGACCTCCAAAGACAAGGATGACAGAGTGAACCCCACTTGCTCCAAACCCCCCCTCTGACCCTGAAAATATAGTAACTATTGTCCAGGGCAAAACCCTCTACAGTAAAGGCTTGGGATCCTAGAGGAAGGGCGTGGTTAGGACCCTGCCTCAAAATGGGTAGAAAGCAGACTACAAAGACAAAGACTCTAGAGTCCTACTATCCTCAGAGGGAGGAACCAACCTCAGAGGGAGACAATGTGGACTCCACACCCACAGCTGAAATTTCAACAGGGAATGGATCCCAAGCACAGAAGGCTCTCCTAGATGAGATCAAAAGGAACTTTGAAAGCAAAATGAGAGAGATAGAAGACAAAATGAATAATTCTCTCAAAACGAAAATAGCAGAATTCGAAAAACATCTCTATCAATAATGAGGAAAACATCTCTCTAAAAAGAAAAGTGTATGATATGGAAAAGGAGCTTCAAAAATTAACCAAGGAAAATGATTTGCTAAAAACCAGAATTAAACAAATGGAAACAAATAACTCTATGAGGAACCAAGAATTAGCCAAGCAAAACAACAAAAATGAAAAATTAGAAAAAGAGGTAAAATACTTCAAAGAAAAAGTAACTGACCTGGAAAACAGATCCAGGAGAGATAATCTGAGAATCATAGGCCTACCAGAAAATTATGATGAAAAAATGAGCCTGGACAACATTCTCCAAGAGTTCGTTAAGGAAAACTGCCCTGAGATACTTGAACCTGAGGGGAAAATAGAAATCAACAGAATCCACCAGACACCTGCTGTAAGAGATCCCAAACTGAAAAATCCTTGAAATGTTGTGGCCAAACTCCAGAACTACCAGATAAAAGAGAAAATACTTCAAGCGGCCAGAAAGAAACAATTCAAATATCGAGGGTCCACAGTGAGGATTGCACAGGATTTGTCAGCCTCCACACTGAAAGATTGAAGGCAGTGGAATACAATTTTCAGGAATGCAAAACAGCTCGGATTACAACCAAGGATCACATACCCAGCAAGACTGAGCATATTCTTCCAGGCAAAGAGATGGTCATTCAATGATATAACAGAGTTCCAGACCTTCTTGATAAAAAAGCCAGAACTCAATGGAAAATTCAACCTCCAATTACGAGAAGCAACAGTGACTTAGAAAGGTAAACAAGGAGAACACACATCATTTTAGAGGGAAAGAGGGGAGGGAGAGGAGCTTCGAATGAGATCTGTTTCTTTCATTCTTGATGCGAAGAAAAAATAGCATACCTCATTAAGCATAACAATATCCTACAGGTAGTAGGAGGGGGAAAGGGTTACAAAAGGGGGGTGGTAGTGGTTTATAGGGAGGGAAGTAGTAAGGGGAAAAGGGGAGGAAAAAGGAGGGGGGCCTAAAAGGGAACACTGAGGGAGGTGGTGGTCAAAAGGAAAACTATTAAGGGGGGGAAGGGAGAAGGGAGGGAAAATAAGAACATTAACAGGGGAAGGAATAGGATGAGGGGAAAGAAACAGATAACAATCATAACTGTAAATGTGAATGGAATGAACTCTCCTATAAAATGGAGACGGAGAGCAGAATGGATTAGAAATCATAATCCTACAATATGCTGTTTACCTTGAAAAACATCTGAAAGAGAGGGATACACACAAGGTAAAGGTAAAAGGTTGGAGTAAAATATATCATGCCTCAGCTAAAGTAAAAAAAGCAGGGGTAGCAATCCTTATCTCAGATAAAGCAAATACAAAAATTGACCTAATTAAAAGAGATAAGGAAGGAAACTATATCCTGTTAAAAGGCACCATCGAGAATGAAGCAATATCACTACTTAACATATATGAACCAAGTGGTGTAGCATCCAAATTCCTAGAGGTGAAGGTAAAGGAATTAGAGGAAGAAATAGATAACAAAACTATACTAGTGGGAGACTGTACTGTAATGCCATGGAAAGGCAAATTCCCAAGGTTCAAAATACCAGCATAGGTGCTCTCCATTTTATTCAGTGACCAAACAAGAACAGAGAAGATCAAAACATGACATCATTCCAAATACAGCATTTACTAAATGTGATTAAATAATCTCCAAGGACTACCCCACCCCAGGACCTTCCAATCATTCAATCAATTACAAAGTCCCGGGTCTAAATACTTCTCCACCCCTAAGCTATACCTTCATTTGTCAATCACAGAGCACAAAAAGGTCAAAAGTTCCCCACCCCTGGATCTCAATTGAATCTACCCCAGAGTTACATCAAGTTTAAACACAGCACTTAATACCCAAATGGAGGTCTTTTCTTCATCTTCACACGAGGCAAGTTCTCAGCAATCTTAGTTCCTGGGGAGACAAGGCTTAGCAAGGCCACAAGATACATTTCCAGTCTCTTCATTAATTCATCCTCTGTCTGTAGAACAGTCCTAGAACCCCTGAAAACATTAGCAAAGCCCTCTCCCAGGATTTCTGTAAACATACAACAAGAAAATCCTTCTTCAGGTCTTCTGAACCAACAGAAAGGTTCCCAGACCCCTGCAACAACAGCACTGTCCTTCACCAGTGGACAGTATTCATTCTGTCTGCAGGACAGTCTCCAGGCCCCTGCAACAACAGCACTGTCCTTCACCAGTGGACAGCATTCACTCTCTGTCTGCAGGACAGTCTCAGGGCTTCTTAACCAAAAGCCAGGTTGCAGGACTTCTTCAACAAAAGGACTGTCTTTCACCAGTGGACAAATCTGGCAAAACAACATCAAAACAGACAAAGTACCAGCAAAACAGGCATGTCTCCTCAGACCTTGGCAGCTCAGGGGGTAGGTCTCAAAAGTCCAAGGCAATTCAAAGCGGCACTCAGCAATTCTCTCAGTCTCTCTCTCTGCCTCCACGAGGTGCTGCTTCCAAAAAGTTCATCTGCCTCTCTCTTGTCTCTCCAAATCTATGTCACCAGCTCCTCCCAGTTCAGGACTTTCTCCACACATCAACAAGTCCATCCCACAGGTGGGATTAACAAGCTCTGGGTTTTAACACAATCAATTTGAAAACCAAGCCAATCCAGGGGAATCTTTAATTGCCGTTTCTATCACAGAGACCTTAATCTCCCCCTATCTGAACTTGATAAATCTAACCTCAAAATAAACAAGAAAGAAGTTAAGGAGGTGAACAGGATTTTATAGAGGATAGGTATGATAGATCTCTGGAGAAAACTGAATGGGGATAAAAAGGAATATACTTTCTTCTCAGCGGTTCATGGCAAATACTCAAAAATTGACCATGTTCTAGGGCATAAAACCCTCACAATTCTATGCAGTAAGGCAGAAATATTAAACGCATTGTTCTCAGATCATGATGCAATAAAACTTATATGCAATAAAGGGCCAGGGAAAGACAGACTAAAAACTAACTGGAAATCAAACAATTTGATCCTAAAGAATGAGTAGGTCAAACAAGAAATTATAGAAACAATCAGTAATTTCATTCAAGAGAATGAGACAACATACCAAAATCTGTGGGATGCATTAAAGGCAGTTCTTAGGGGAAGTTTTATATCCCTGAGTGCATACATGATTAAATTAGAGAAAAGGGAGCTCAACGATTTGGGCATGCAATTAAAAAACCTAGAAAAAGAACAAATTCAAAACCCCCAATTAAATACTAAATTAGAAATATTGAAGACTAAAGGAGAGATTAATAAAATCGAAATTAAGAAAACTATTGAACTAATAAATAAAAGCAAGAGTTGGTTTTATGAAAAAACCAACAAAATTGATAGACCCTTAGTCAATATGACAAAAAAAAGAAAGAAGAAAACCAAATTATGAGTATCAAAAATGAAAAGGGTAAATCTACCTCCAATGAAGAGGAAATCAAAACAATAATTAGGAATTATTTTTCCCAATTGTGTGCACATAAATTTGACAATCTTAGGGAAATGGATGAGTATTTAGAAACATACAAGTTGCCCAGATTAACTGAAGAGGAAGTAAATTACTTAAATAATCCCATCTCAGAAAAAGAAATTGAACAAGCCATCAGTCAACTCCCTAGGAAAAAATCTCCAGGGCCACATGCATTTACTAGTGAATTCTATCAAACATTTAAAGAACAATTGATTCCAATACTCTACAAAATTTTTGGGAAAATTAGTGAAGAACGAGTCCTATCAAATTCTTTTTATGACACAAATATGGTAATGATACCTAAATCAGGAAGAGATAAAACAGAGAAAGAAAATTATAGACCAATCTCCCTCATGAATATAGATGCAAAAACTCTAAATAAAATACTAGCCAAAAGACTACAGCATCTTATCTTAAGAATAATACACTTTGATCAGGTAGGATTTATTCCAGGAATGCAAGGATGGTTTAATATTAGGAAAACCATCAGTATAATTGAGCATATCAACAATAAAACTAGCAGAAACCACATGATCATCTCAATAGATGCAGAAAAGGGTTTTGACAAAATACAACATCCATTCCTATTAAAAACATTAGAAAGTATAGGAATAAATGGAGCCTTCCTTAAAATAATAGGTAGCATCTATTTAAAGCCATCAGCAAGTATTATATGTAATGGGGAGAAGCTGGAAGCATTTCCCATAAGATCAGGGGTGAAACAAGGGTGTCCACTATCACCCCTCTTGGTACTAGAAATGTTAGCAGTAGTAATTAAAGAAGAAAAAGAAATCAAAGGAATCAAGTTAGGCAAAGAAGAGACAAAGCTATCATTGTAAAAAGATGGTATGATGATATACTTAGAGAATCTTAGAGAATCAAGGAAAAAACTGCTTGAGACAATAAATAAATTTGGCAAAGTTGCAGGATATAAAATAAACCCACATAAATCCTCGGCATTCCTATATATTTCCAAATAAACTCAACAGCAAGAAGTAGAAAGAGAAATCCCATTTAAAGTTACTGTAGACATTATAAAATATTTGGGAATCTACCTGCCAAAACAAACCCAGGACCTGTATGATCATAACTACAAAACACTTTTCACACAAATAAAGTCAGATCTAACTAATTGGAAAAATATCAATTGCTCATGGCTGGGTTGAGCTAATATAATAAAAATGACAATTTTACCTAAATTAAATTATATATTTAGTTCCATACCAATTAATTCACCAAAAAACTACTTTATTAGAGCTAGAAAAAATAGTAACAAAATTCATCTGGAAGAATAAACGGTCCAGAATATCAAGGGAATTAATGAAAAAAAAATGCTAGGGAAGGTGGACTAGCTTTACCAGATTTCAATCTGTGCTATAAAGCAGCAGTCATCAAAACTACTTGGTACTGGCTTAGGAATAGAGGAGTGGATCAATGGAATAGATTAGACACACGAGATTCAGAAGTCAATGACTACAGTAATGTATTGTTTGATAAACCTCCAGACCCTGGTTTTTGGGATAAAAACTCACTATTTGACAAAAACTGCTGGGAAAACTGGAATATAGTATTATATATAGGCAGAAACTGGACATAGACCATTATCTAACACCATATACCAAAATGAAGTCTAAATGGGTTCATGATCTAGGTATAAAGGTTGATACTGTAAGCAATCTGCTAAAACAAGGAATAGTTTACCTATCAGACTTGTGGAGAGGGAATGACTTTATGACAAAACAGGAATTAGAGAACATTATAAAATGTAAAATGGATAATTTTGACTACATGAAATTGAAAAGTTTCTGTATAAATAAAGCCAATGTAACCAAGATTAAGAGGGAGGTGGGAAATTGGGAAAGAATCTTTACAACCTATGTCTCTGACAAAGGACTCATCTCTAAAATATACAGAGAACTGAGTCAAATTTATAAGAATACAAGTCATTCCCCAATTGATAAATGGTCAAAGGGTATGAACAGGCAGTTTTCAGAGAAAGATATTAAAGCTATCTATAAGCACATGAAGAAATGCTCTAATTCACTATTGATTAGAGAAATGAAAATCAAAACAACTCTGAGGTACCACATCTCACCAGTCAGATTGGCTAAGATGACAAAACAGGAAAATGACAAATGCTGGAGAGGATGTGGGCAAACTGGAACACTAATGCATTGTTGGTGGAGCTGTGAACTGATCCAGCCTTTCTGGAGAGCAATCTGGAATTATGCCCAAAGGGCTATAAATACTTTCATACCCTTTGATCCAGCAATACCACTCCTAGGGTTATATCCCAAAGAGATCATAGAAATGGGAGAAAGACCCATATGTACAAAAATGTTTATAGCAGCTCTTTTTGTTGTGGCAAAGAATTGGAAATTAAGGGGGTGTCCATCAATTGGAGCATGGCTGAACAAGTTGTGGTATATGCATGTTATGGAATATTATTGCGCTATAAGAAACGGGGAGCAGGCGGTCTTCATATTTACCTGGAGAGGCTTAAAAGAACTGATGCTGAGTGAGAAGAGTAGAACCAGGAGGAATTTGTACACAATTACAGACACAACGTATGTGTGATGACATAGACTGGACTCTTTTCAACAATGCAGGGATATAAATCAATCCCAAAAGACACATGATGGAGAGAAAAACGTGCATCCAGAGAAAGAACTAGAAAGAACTAAATTTATATCCAGGTGGAAGCAAAATACCTGATCTTTTTCATTCTCTTATTTGATTTTATGTCCTCTTTACCATTTTTCATTCCAGCTGGTACAATCCATCCTTATAACCTGACTATTGTATAATGTGAACGTATTTACAGATCTTATACTTGATTATAAGCCTCCATGGAGGGGGGAGGGGAGGGAGGGGGACAAAATGTGAAATTCAAGGAATTGTGGAATGGAATACTGTAAACGAAAAGGAAATAAGCAAATTAATAAATTAAAGAATAAAAAAAAAAAGCAGTATTGGCCGAATAGAAAAAGTGACAAAAAATTAACTGACGCAAAAAACTCCTTAAAAATTAGCATTGGATAGGGGCAGCCAGGTGGCTCAGCAAGTAAGAGCACTGTCTTCAGTGTCAGGATGACCTGGGGATCAAATCCCGGTGCAGATACTTAGCACCACACCCAGAAATAACTGGCCATGTAATCTTGAGCAAGTTACTTAACACGAATTCTAAAAAAAAAAAAAATTGAATTGGAGAAATGGAAAAAGAGGTAGAAAGCTCACTGAAGAAAATAATTCCTTAAAAATTAGAATTGAAGAAATGGAAGCTAATGACTTTATGAGAAATAAAGAAACAATAAAACAAAGCCAAAAGAACAAAAAGAAAAAAAGAAGACAATGTGAAATATATCATTGGTAAAAATAACTCACCTAGAAAATAGATCCAAGGGAGATAATTTAAGAATTATTGGACTACCTGAAAACTATGATTAAAAAATAATCTAGCCATCAGCTTTCAAGAAATTATCGGGGGGGGGGGGGGCGAGGGGTGAGGGTGAAAAGAGTACCACCCCTGGGGGGGGGGGAAATGGGGTTGAGAGCGTCCTCAAAACATTAAACAAAAAACTTGCCTGGGACCTTGGGAAAGTCACTTAATTTTAATTGCCCTAAAAAAAAAAAAAAAGAAATTATCAAGGAAAACAGTCCTGATATTTTTAAAACCAGAGGGTAAAATAGAAACTAAAAGAATGCACTGATCACCTCCTAAAAGACATGTCAAAGGGCAGCTAGATGGTGCAGTGAATAAAGCACCAGCCCTGGAGTCAGGATGACCTGAATTCAAATACTGCCTCAGATTAAGTTAAGTAACTTGCTCAAGGTTACACGGCCAGTTATTTCTGGGTGTGGTGCTAAGTATCTGAGCCCGGATTTGATCCAGGTCATCCCAACACTGGAGCCGGTGCTCTTACTTTCTGAGCCACCTGGCCGACCCCTACAGCCTCAGATTCTTGTAGCCATGTGGCTTTCAGCAAGTCACTTAACACCAATTGCCTTCCAAAAAGCAAAAAAAAAACAATGTCAAAATAAAAACTCCTAGGAATATTATAGCCAAATTCCACAACTCTCAGGTAAAGAAGGAAATATTCCAAGTAGTCAGAAAGAAACAATTCAAATATCATGGAATCACAGTCAGTATAAGATTTAGCAGCTTCTATATTAACGGATCAGAAGGTTTGGAACATAATATTCCAGAGGACAAAGGAGCTAGGATTACAACCAAGAATCAACTGCTCCGAAAAACTGAGTGTAATCCTTTGGAGGGGGGATAGTGGGGGTGAAATGGGAATTCAATGAAATAGAGGGCTTTCAAGCATTCATGATGAGAAGACCAAAGTTGAAAAGAAAATTTGACTTTCAAATACCAAACACAAGAGAAGCACTAAAAAAAAGGCAAACAGGAAAGAGAAATCAAAGAGACTTACTAAGGTAAAATATTCATATTCCTATATGGGAAGATGATACTTGTAACTCATAAGAACTTTCTCATTATTAGGACACTTAGAAGGAGTATATATAGACAGAGGGCACAGGTGAGCTGAATATGAAGAGATGGTAGATAAAAAAATAAAATTAAGTCATGAGAGAGAAATGCACTGGGAGAAAGGGAAAAGAGAAGGTAAAATGAAGCAAATTATTTCACATAAAAAGGATAAGAAAAAGCCTTTACCCTGAGGGGAAGATGGGGGAAGTGATAAGGAGCAAGTGAAACTTATTCTCTTTGGAATGGAGATGGAGTAACATACATACTCAATCAGGTATGGAAATCTATCTTACCCAACAGGAAAGAAGGAGGGGAAGGGGATAAGGGAACGGGTACAGCAGGGAAGTGATAGAAGGGAAGGCAGATTGAAGGAGGTGGTAGTCAGAAGAAAAACACTTTTGAGGAGGAACAGCGTGAAAAAAGAGAGAAAATAGAATAAACAGAGGGGTGAATAGGATGGAAAGAAGTACAGTGTGCAATTGTAACTGTGCAAAAAACATTTAAGCAAGTTTCTCTGATAAAGGCCTCTTTTAAAAATAAGATCCATTCCCCAATTGCTAAATGAACAGAAGATATTAACAGTCTTCATATGTAGTAATCAAAGCTATCTGTAGACATGTGAGAAAATGTTCTCACTATTAATTGAAGAAATGCAAATTAAAACAATTCTGAGCTGCTTTAGATTGGCTAATAGGACAAAAAAAGGAAAATGACAAATAGTGGATGGGATATGGTTAATTTGGGGCCTTAATGTACTGTTGGTGGAGTGGTGACCTGATTCAACCATTCTATAGAGCATTTTGAACTATGCCCAAAGGCTATAAAACTATGCATACCTTTTGTTCTAGCAATACTACTCCTATATCTGTATCCCAAAATATATTTTTTAAAAAGGAAAAATACCTATATGTGCAAAAATATTGATAGCAACTCTTTTCTTGTGGAAAAGAATTGGGAATTGAAGACTGCCCATCAATTGGGGAATAGCTGAACAATTGTGGTATGTGATTGCGATGGAATATTTTTGTACTATAAGAAATGATAAGTAGGATGCTCTCAGAAAAAAAAACTGGAAAGTCTTATATCAACTAATGCAAAGTGATACACACTGTACACAAAGTAACAACAATATTGTAAGAAGATCAGCTCTGAATGACTTAGCTATTCTAAGCAATGCAATGATCCAAGACAACTCTGAGAAACTTATAATGAAAAATGATATCCATCCCCACATAAAGAACTGTTGGAGTCTGAATATAGAATAAAACATATTTTTTTAAACTTCTATATTTTTCTTGAGTTTTATTTGTTTGGGTCATACTAAAATGTGCCAGGTATTGTACTAAACACAGGTAATAGAAAAAAAAATAATTGTCCCTATACTCAAAGAGCTCACAATCTAATGGAAATTGAGAGGATAAACAATATGTAAGTGACTATGTGCAAATATAATATATTTGGGATAAAATGGAGATAATCTCAGAGGAGAGGCATTGGCATTAAGGAGGAGGCTTATTTTTGAAAGTCATGTTTTGACTGAGACTTGAAGGAAGCCTGGAAATCAAGGAACTAGAGGTGAAGAAAAAAAGAGGAGAACTAGAGGAAAGCAGTGTCAAGAAAAGAATGTCAATGAGAAGGTGGTAACTGACATTGTCAAATTCTTCAGAAATGTCAAGAATTAGTAATGAGAAAAAATCCATCTGATTTGACATTTAAGGTATCAATTAAGGTCTCTAGAGGAAGCAATTTCAGTTGATCAATTCAGATAGCAGATAAGTGGGAAAGTCATGGGAGAAAGGGGAGTAGAGACATTGATTGTAGATCATCTCAGTAAATTTTGCTTCAAAAATTAGGAGAGATATAGAATAACTAGAGGAGATACATCAATCAAGTGAGGGCTTTTAGGGAGGAAGAAACATAAGGGATTATTCAGTAATCAGGGAGAGAATGGAGATTAGTGAATATGGATGGGGATGAGAGAGAGAGGACACTCTACTGAAGATGTGATTGAATGCAATTGCCTATAGACATGAGATTTGCCTTGGCAAGGGGAATATCCAACACTTCTTTTATGACAGGGAAAGGAAGTGGGAAATAGTGAGAGAAGACAGCTGAGTTATGTGATATGAGGAAGGTAGATTAAACTCTTAGGGAATGTACTCTTTTTAACAGTGAAAAATGAGGGAAGAGTCTTAGCTGAGAGGGGGGAAGTAAGGTGTTTGAGGAGGGATGGATGAAAAGGCTTGGACAAGTCAATGTAGTGAATAGAGTAATAAATTAAGGAGGTATAAAAGGATGAGTTTTCTGCAAATTGAGATTAAATAACATAAATTCACACTGAGTAGAGTCATTATGGTTTTGTGATTTTCTCTAGCTTCATTTTGTAACCCAGGGAAAAGAACAAAGGCTAAATTGTAAGAAGAATATAAAGCTAGGGCTTGATAGGGCATAATCTTTAATAGGATAAAAGACAAGGGACTCAAATAAAGATATTAGCTGAGCCTTTGCTTATTGAACCCCTGGATGAAAAGATTAGAGATTATTATGAAAGGAACCATTACCCATCACCCTAACAGAGTTACAGGTTATCAATCAATTGGAAAAGTGGAAAGAAGTCCAAGTCTTCTTCTACATTGCCCAGGAAACACAAATAGAAGCAATGGATAGAAGTTAAAGTGAGACAAATTTAGAGATTTAAGGAAAATTCTTGAACAATTGTAATGTAATGCCAAGGAAAGGCAACTTCCCATGGTTCAAAATGCCAGCTTAGGTGCTCTCCATTTTATTCAGTGACAAATCAAGAACAGAGAAGATCAAAACATGACATCATTCAAAATACAGCATTTACTAAGTGTGATTAAATAATCTCCAAGTACTACCCCACCCCAGGACCTTCCATTCATTCAATCAATTGCAAAATCCCTGTTCTAAATACTACTCCACCCCTAGGCTGTACCTTCATTTAGTCCACCACAAAGCCCCTCTTCTCAAATGGAGATTAGTTTCCAAACATAAGTAAAGTACATTCATTTGTTCAACCATAGAACACAAAAAGGTCAAAAGTTCCCCACACCTGGATCACAGTTGAATCTACCTCAGAGTTACATCAAGTTTAAGCACAGCACTTAATACCCAAATGGAGGTCTTTTCTTCATCTTGACAGGAGGCAAGTTCTCAGCAATCTTAGTCCCTGGGGAGACAAGGCTTAGCAAGGCCACAAGATACATTGCTAGTCTCTTCATTAATTCATCCTCTGTCTGCAGAACAGTCCTAGAACCCCTGAAAACATTAGCAAAACCCTCTCCCAGGATTTCTGTAAACATACAACAAGAAAATCCTTCTTCAGGGCTCCTGAACCAACAGAAAGGTTCCCAGACCCCTGCAACAACAGCACTGCTCTTCACTAGTGGACAGTATTCACTCTCTGTCTGCAAGACAGTCTCAGGAGCTCTTAGCCAACAGCCAGGTTCCAGGACTTCTTCAACAGGACTGTCTTTCACCAGTAGACAAATCTGGCAAAACAACATCAAAACAGACAAACAAAGTACCAGCAAAACAGCCATGTCTCCTCAGTCCTTGGCAGTTCCAGGGAGAGGTCTCAAAAGTCCAGGGCGATTCAAAGTGGCCCCCCAGCAATCCTCTCAGTCTCTCTCTGCCTCCACGAGGGTGCCGCTTCCAAAAAGTTCTTCTGCCTCTCTCTTGTCTCTCCAAATCTATGTCACCAGCTCCTCCCAGCTCAAGACTTTCTTTTCACATCAACAAGTCCATCCCACAGGTAGGATTAACAAGCTCTGGGTTTTAACACAGTCAATTTGAAAACCAAGCCAATACAGGGGGATCTTTATGTTCTATTACTATCACAACAATGAGACCCTTTTAAAACCAGAATGTGTTTCTTTAAAGCTCTTCCATCAGAGGCTAAATGACCATAATGTTGGATTTTATAATAGAAATTCTTTAACATCTAAATGATCTTTCAGCACCAAGTCTCTGAAATTCCTTGTTATTGGAGTATGAGAAATAACAATACTATAAATTATAGTTTAGTGGTAACATGCTTGAAAGCCATTCTCCAGAATGATCTTATTTGCAGTCATCAATTGTAAGACATAAGATGATACAGAGACAAATTCTGCTGAGAATAATGAAATACTTAGGATTTTGGAGAACAAAAATATAATTTGCAATGTATATGCCAAGATAAGAGTAATATTATGCAGGCAATATGAAATTCCAAAAGGACAAGTGAAGGATATTTTGATAGAGCAAAATTGGTTGTGAGCAAGTATGGCACCAAGCTGAATTATTAGTCCTCTCAAATTCTAAAATAAAACTGTGCTCACATCAGTTTTGGAGTTCACTTCTTGAATGCAGATCACAACCTGACCACACTGGGCTTTGCTGTTCCTGTCTGAGTTCTCTGAGAAGTGTTCCCCCAGAGAGTCCATCCAACATATTTGAGTTCTTCCTAACTTCTCCTGACATTTTTGGGGGGATGCCAGTGTAATGCTTTGGTTGTATACATACTTTTTTCTTTTCTTTTTTTTGGAGGGCAATTGGGGTTAAGTAACTTGCCCAAGGTCACACAGCTAGGTGTGTGTGTGTGTGTGTGTGTGTGTGTGTGTGTGTGTGTGTGTGTGCTAAGTGTCTGAGGCTGGATCCAAACTCAGGTCCTCCTGACTCCAGGGCCAGTGCTCTACTCACTAGCCACCTCAGGTTGTATACATATTATTCATCATTCTGTCCATGTGACCAGACTATCTTCTCATCCCATCATATAATTCCTTGGTGATGTCATTTATACCTCTTCTTCTTTGGAATAATTATTAATCTAACATCCAATTTAATTAACATTCAAGTTAAAGTTCTATGGAGCAGTAACAGTAAAAACTGGGCCTGCTACAAATGTGCTTTTCTGTTTTTTCATCACAACATTCAAACAAGTATTAGTTACATTAAGAAACAGCATAAGATCTCCAAGAATATGTCTTGAAACATAATCATTCACATAATCACTCTAATGCTAGAATGCACTTTCAGTACTTCTCTTCACTCTTCTCCCTTTCCAAACCATCCTCTCCCCTTTCCCCCAACTCCAGCTCCCTCTCTGTTGCTTTCTTCCTTTGTATTAAGTGTTGTCTTCCATGAAGAGGCCATAAGGTCTTTAGAGCACTGACCATTGTACTTGTTCCTGTTTATGCCCTTAGAACTTATTACAGTGCTAGGTAGATAGTAAACACTCAAAAAATGCTTTATTATTAGTTCCCTATTCCTGGAATGCTTTCTTACTTTATCTCCATAACCCTACATTTATATAAATGTTTAACTTGAATTTCTTTTTTTTTCTGTGATTTTATTATTTTTCTTTAACTATACACACATATGTATAGCTGTGTGTGTATGTGTGTGTGTGTGTGTGTGCGCATGTGTGTATGTAAACTGCAAGGCATTTGAGGTTGGGAATATTTTTTTTTCTCTAGATGTTAGCCAGTGCCTTCTAAAGAACCTTTAACAAAATATTTTTTTAATAAGTATTTCTTGAAAGAGTAAATAATTGAATGGATATATATATATATATATATATGCTTGATCATATAATTAGACACTTTATTCTGTCAGACATCACTATATTTGTTGAGGTCATTGATATTTTTTATCTTTTTTAATGAATTTTGTTGCTATTTTTTCTAGATCATAATTATTTGGTAGTTTGAATGATATGGCACTGAATAAGTCAATTAATTTAGGCTGTATTGTCATTTTTATCAGAGATGTATTTGGATGACAAATTCAAATATTTATACTTAAATTAATTTTCAGAAAGTATATTCATAATTAAACTCTATTCTATTTTCTTAAAATCTTTCCTTTCTCACTTCTATTTTCTGGCGCTTATTGAGAACTGCTTCCCCTCTCATGCACTGAAACTTTGGCCACCTTTTCCAGAAATGGTTTCAGCTTTGCTCACAATCCTCTGATTCATTTGTCATGTTGGGAGATTTAAGTTAGCAACATCATTTTTATGATCACACTATTCAACATTGTCATGCAATACCTGTCTTAATATTTGGGACCTTCTATATACAGACTGATGATTCCTCAACTACCCTAATTTCCCAGTTCTATTATTAAATATCCATGACCTACTCTTCCATTTTAACTTAGCTACAGAGATGATCATGTGCTTGAGTTTGCATTCAGTTATGGGTATCCCACTTTCAAGATTATCAGCTCTAAAATATTTTGTTCTTATGATTGCATCATTCCAATGCCTTCTAATACCTAACTTTGTTCTTTATTCTCAAAATAACCTTCAATCCCTCTACTCTTGAGTTCTTTCCAGGACATGACACGTTCACTGGTTAGTTTTCTCTTCCTTTTCTTGAATCCTTGATGAATCAGTTCAACTATATGCTATGCTTTATACTCAAATCCCTGAGCACCTGGCCCTATAGTGAATCCCATTTTGTTTAATCCTAAACTCCAATTAATATCAGCATCTCTCTACAGTGCTCCTATTTTGGTGTTACAGAACAGAATTGTAAACAATTATGGAAGTGTTAATTGGCTCCATTGAAAATGTAGATGTCTACTGGTATAATGGTAATTTGAATACCCCTTTTTGTATTGGCAAGTAAGCAGGTACTTAGCACTTAGTAACTAATTAAACCTCTGTGAAAGAAACAGAAGGTATGTTCCTGACTTAACAGGAAGGGGTTGGCTGAAATAGGAAGTAACTAATGCTGTGTGTAACATAAGAAAAGCTGCAGAGAAGCACAGTCAGATATTTCTTCAGACAAGAATCTGGTGGCAGAAGCTGTTCTGCTGGAATGAGAGAGTTTCTCTAGGCAGCATCTGGAGGCTGGGCTGCTACTGCTAGACTGAGGATTGAGGAGAAGAAGGAGAATTGAGAACTGAGTCAATTTCTTGGGACAAGAATCTGAAGGCAGAGCAGCTACAGAAGAGAGAATCGAGAACTGACCCAGAATTTCCTGAGAACTTGTGGTGGTGGAGCTTCTGAACATGAGCCCAGGAGCCCAGGAAGCCAGGAACCCCCACCCCCCAGACTAGATAAGGTGATTCTGATGTTTTGAACAAGCTGCAGAAGACTGAGGAAGCATGACTGGGATGCAGGGACTTTGTTTGTGGCTTGGATGAGCCTTGAATTCCCTTGAGCAGAATTGTGAAGGATTTGAGATGGCCTGGACCCTGTGAACTTCAATGTGGAGCAGGATCTACCCAGACAGCTGGACAAGGAACTGGGAGCTGTGTGCCATTGAACCCAGGTGACAGTCTGGTGGATCCAGGTAGAATCTGGGACCATTGAAGGGGATCCAGCGAATCTGTGAACTGGCCCCCTGTCAAGATGAAAAGACCTCTCCACGGGTATTGAGTAATGATGAAATTATAGTTTACTAGTGACCTAGGGGTGGAAGGTTTGTGTATGTTCTAATGATTGTACTTAGTGATTAATGATACTTAGTAATTGATTGGCAAATAAGTGACTGATTGAATTAATTTAGTGTGCCCCATGAGTGGAAGACTTTGACTATTTTACTTTGAGATGATTGTTCTATGTTCTAAATATTGTGACCACTTTGGTGAAAAATCATGTGGCCATTTTAATGATAAGCTGTTGTGAACACTATTTTGTGATTTTCTGTGATAAGCTGTAATATTGTGAATGCTGTACTTTGATTTACTGTGAATGTTTTGCTTTGGTTTGTTATGGAGTAGAGTGTTCACTATACTGTGTAATCTGAAACTATAAAGCTGTTCACAGTAGCATTCTTCTGGAAAGCTGCTAGTGCTTGGTTTTACAAATGGTCACCCACTGAATCCTGGGCTATCTCGAGTTGTCTTGATCCATACCTGGCTGTTGAGTTTGGGATTTATGAGTACTGGGCACCCCAAAATACCAACATGCCAGGTCCTGCTGAATGAATTAGACTCCAGTCTTCTTTCAGTCAAAGTAAAACAAAGGTAATTAAAGATTCTACCATATTGGGTAGACTCTTAAGGAGCCAAAGCATTTGGGACACTTGTATTGACAAGCAGACCAGAACAATCTGACACAGACTGAGTCTGAGCTAGATTGAATCTGAGCCTCTTCATGGAGACAAGATGGATGTTATAGACAAAAAAATTGTGGGAGGGATCTAGGGGTGGTCTAGAGGAGGGATTTGGGAAGGGTCTTGAGAAGGAGTGTAAGGAGGATCTTGATGGGACCAAGAGAATGGGATTTTGATGGGATCAAGGGTGGGAAACTGCAGGAGGCAATCCAGAGGTAACAGACAATGGAGGACTAAGCTAGTTAAGGATAACAAATTTGGACATACATATTTCGATAGGGTCAATGGTGGGAGATTTCTGAAGGCTACCTGGAGCCTGTTTTTTGCATTCAGTTATGTGTATCCCACTTTCAAGATTAGCAACTCTAAAATACCTTGTTCTCATTGCAATTTTTTTTATGATTACATCATTTCCAATGCCTTTTAACTTTGTTCTTTATCCTCAAAATAACCTTCAATCCTTCTATTCTTGAGTTCTTTCCGGGTGGTGACACTTGCCCTGGAATGGAGTGCTAGACTAGGTTTAGGGCAACATAGATTCACCCATATTAATAATGGAAGGCTTTTGGCCTTTGGGGACCACCAGATCAAGTGGGAAAATTCAGTGAGTACAAGGCGTTCCCAGAGATCTATCCCACCATTACTACTTTGGACCCAGATGTCTCCAGAGGAGAAAGTGAAACTGGTTACTTTGCAAAGTCATATCTCAACTAAATTCAATTCACTTGCATATTAAAGTATCACCACCCTAATGTCATTATCCTCTTTGAATAGGAAGGACAAACAGCACCACATTTCTACTGGGTTCTGGCTGAAGCAGGGTAATCATTTTAGACCTTCCTAAACAATTTGTTATCCCTCTTATCACAAGTAATAACTATTGGGTTATATTTGGGTGAATGGACTAATTTCTCCCTGCCATCAACTGAAGTCCTCAGTGGGGGACTTCCTTGAACCTAGATGTTTCATACTCCCTCTTCACAAAGCTCAATGCATTTTCTTTGTACTTTTATGCAGTTTTCATGTTCTGACTTAAAGTTTATTGTATCACTGCCTTATCTTCTCTGCTAGACTGTTAAAATTTGAGAGCAGACAGCAACCTTGCCAATACATTTTTTTAAATCTCTCACACACTTCAGTCAAACCCAAGTCTTTGAAAAACAAGTGCATAAGAAATGACTATTAATTGAATAAAGAGGCAACATTACTGGCATTGCTATTCTCATTAAAAAAGATGTATATTTGTTAAATATTTTGTGTGAAATATGAATCAAAGTCTTAGAAATATAGAAATGAAAGTATTATATTTTTCCACTATATTTACACTGCATTCTAGCTACATGGATCTACTAGTTATTCCTCACACATGACACTCATCCTGACTGGTAATTTGATACCTTTCACATCCCCTCTTGCCTGGAACACTCTCCCTTCTCTCCTCTCATTCCTAGCTTCTCTGGCTTCCTTCAACAAAGGTGAAATCCCAGCTTCTGTAAAAGGCTAGTCTATACAATTTGTGGTTGCTTCCATTTACAAAAGAAACATCTTCTATGTGCCTTATACTGGGTAAATGCTATACAAATGTGTATTGTTATTGTAATTTTTGTTTTTAATATTATCACAGTCATTTGCTTTTTGTCTTTTTCCTTAAAGTCTTTTTTTTTAAGCATTTGAGGTTAAGTAACTTGCTCAAGGTTACATGGCCAGGATTTTTTTTGTGTTTTTTTTTTGGTGTGGTTGTTAAGTATCTGAAGCCAGAATGATCCTGACTCCAGGACAACGCTCTCACTCACTGCTGCTGTTCATTAAAGTCTTAACTACTGTTTTCATTTTTCTTTGTATTCTCAGTGCTTACCACAGCCTGACATATGGTAAGTACTTAATCGATACTTTCTGACAATCAGCTAGCATTTCTTAAACACCTACTAGTTCTAGGTGCTATGCTAAATTCTGAGCTTCCAAAAAAAAAAAAGGCAAAAAATAGTCCCTAATCTCAAAGACTTTACAAATGGATTGATTTTCTCATTCTTGACCTTACTTCCTTGTACCTAGATATTTCTTACTCCCTCTTAATAATAAAATTAATAATTCATGAAAGTGAAGAAAAAGCTCAGGTATATTTTACCAGTACGGAAAAGCATTGAGCAGGAGTATTGGATAGAGTACTGGACTTGGAGTCAGGAATACCTGGGTTCAAATCATGGCAAAGGCATTTACCAGTTCAGTGACTGTGAAAATTACCCAATCTCTCTCACCCTAAATTTCCACATTTTAAAAATTCAGCAGCTAGATTAATTGATTTATAAGTGCCCTTTTATCTTTAAATTTGTGATCCTTTAATCTGTCATAATCCTGTTTTCCAAGGTCCAGCCTAACTAATTTTGAAGCAGCTCTTCAGCTGGTTGTTATTATTTTTTTAACCAAACAACTGTCTGGAGATACTTAAGAGACTTAGAGATGTTTGGATCTTCAGTAGTGGATCAAGTCCCCTAGATGAGATACAGGCTCTGGGAACCCCCTGGCATTTGCCTGAGGCCATAAGCCTTTAAATGTGGCTGGGCCCAAACCTTTGTTACTAGCTTGGCCCTCCATTATCCAGCAAGCCCCCACCCTTGATCCTCAACTGTTATAACCTTGAACTGGCCTAGCCTGCTATTGTCTGTCATCTCCAGGTAGCCTCCAGCAACTTTCCACCCTTAATCACTCATTTACTGGAGTCTGACCTCAACTCCTCCTCTAGACCACCCCTAGATTCTTCCCACAGCCTTTCTGTATATAAGACCCCATCTTGTCTCCATGTGGTGTGAGAGCTCCATAGAATTTTCCAATATGATCCTTACAGGTACTGAGGCTCCTTAATATCTATTATGGCAAACTTTTAATAAACTTTGTTTTTTTATGGCTGAGAGAAGGCTTGAGTCGAATTCATTTGGCAGGACCCAGCATGTTGGTATTTTGGGATCTCAAGCACCACTAACCCTATACATCATTATTTTATGATGACTCTCTTCACCCTGACAGAGTAATAACTCATATTTTAGAGTGTTTTAAAAGGACAATTTAATAACTTTTTTTAAAAGCATAATTGCAAGTTGTTTTCCAGAATGATTGCAGCAATTTACAGCTTAACCAAAAGCATAGTTGCATGCATGTCTTCCAGCAACATACTCTATTGTGATCATTTTTTTTAATACTTGCCAATCTTGTAATTGTGAGGTTCCTGAGGTTTAGTGGTGTTGGGGCCCTGAGATAGTGACACTTGGATTCTGCCTGCATGAATTTGACCCAAGTCTTCTTTCAGCCAAAGAAAAAAAAGTATTTAAGATCTGCCATATTGGGTAGATTCTTAAGTGCATGTTATCCTATGCAACCTCTACATGAAAAGCAAAGCTCTTTATAGCATCTGTATGTGAAAGTCCAAGTAGAGCATCAGTAATGTAATGTAAGAAGACTTGATAGAATCTGAGCTTTCTTGATGCTATAAACCAGTCAGAATAAATCCCAGTATCTTTATGGAGGCAAGATGGATCTCATTAACAGAAAGACTATAGGAGGGACCAAGGGGGGGGGGGGGGAAGTCCAGGGAGGATCTTGAAAGGAGTGGCCAGTTAATAGAGGTTGAACTCCAGGAACCAAGACAATGGAATTTTGATAGGATAAAGGGTGGGAAGTAGTTGGAGGCAATCCAGAGGAGCACAAAGGAAAGATTTATGGTCTCAAGCAAATGCCAGATCTAGTGGGAAGATTCAAGGAGAGTTCAAGAGGGTTCTCAGAGCTTGAACCCCATTAAGGTGAATGCTAAGAATTATTTGATCATATTCCTTGACTAAATTCTTAGGCATATATTCCAGGCAGGTCAAAGACAGAAATAAATGTGCTAGATACTATATTCTAAAGTTTGCAAAGTATTTTCCCCATAAGAGATTGTGAGGTAGGTACTGCAAGTAATATTAAATACATTTTAAAGATGAGGAAACTGACATTCACAGATGATACGATTCCCATATGGCTCCACAGATATTGTTTCAAAGCACAGATTTGTACACAGGCTTTCTGACTGCAATACCATTAGTCTTTTCCCTGCACTGTGTACCCTTAATAAATCATAGAAATATTAAGGATGAATCTAATGACTTTTCAAAGACATTCTCAACTTTAGCTGCTTGTATTGTATAGTGATACTGAGGTGGTTGAAGAGAGGTCCCAAGTACTTTGTTCCTTTTTAGCAAAAGACTTGAATTTTTATTAATATGCATTTAGGGATTTTTTTTCTGTTACCTTTTATAGAAACATTAAAATTAGTGATTGTCACATTACTTTCCCAAATGTATGAATTTAAAAGATGTTAATCAAGATATTTGCCTATTTTCTGATTATATTTCCTGCTGTTTGGAAAGAAAGCTGTTTACACAATTAGTAATTGTTATCAATGACTCAGTTTTATGCTAGTTCACTATTTATTGAACAAATTGATTATCACAGATGAAAGGTAGTCTCCATGATAATTGATATAACTTCACTAATAACTTGTCAAGTTAGTTTAGTTACAAGTATATATGTCATTTAATGATTTTTAGAATTTAGACATTTACTTAAATAGCTAATAATAATAACTATCATTTATATAGTACTTTAAGATCTGCAAAGAACTTTAGGAATATTATCTTATTTTATACTCACAATAATTCTGTGAGGTAAATGATATTATAAAGACTAGTTTACAAAGGAGGAAACTGAGACAGAAAAAGTTAAACTACTGAAGTTGGATATGAAGTCAATCTTCCTCAATTAAAATCTAGCACTCTATTGACTATTCATCCTAGTTCACGGACATTAGAATTATTTAATGATAATAATTAACATATTTCCTAGAATAGGATGCATTTGACTTTCATGAAACATGGATTTTGTTTCAATTTTTTTAAGTGTTTTGTTTCAATGAACTATTTCCAGAAAGCCTCTAACAGCTTGAAATGCATTTTGAGAAGTCTATGCTGATAAAACTAACAAACAGGTAGAGTTTATTTTGCTTTTATTTTATGTTGTTTTGTCCCTTTTGTCTTTGGTGGGGAGTATTTGCTCTTTTCTGCTTCCTATTTTATCATGCTCTAGCTCATAATGAAGATTCCAGATCCTGGAATTTCGAAAGAATAGATAATTACAACAGGTGTCTTTTACATAATTGTGATACTTCAAAAGACTTTATTCAAACTTTTCAGCTTCTCTGGGGACAGTTTGTTCCTTCAAAGGCAGGCAGCCCCATCTGGAAAAATGAGGAATTTCCATATTAAATTGTTTAATAAAGCATTAATAATTGTTGCTATGCAGTTATGAAAAAGAAAAGCATGCTATTAAAAAATAAGATTAAAAAGAGAGAAAAGGATTATTCTTTTAAAGCTTAATAGTATCTAATCCCTATGCAATTAAAACAAAATGGGAGCAAAGTATTTTATTTTTAAAGTTTTAATATTTCGTAATCTTGTTTCATATGGTAAAGATATTGCCTTTAGATCTGTGTTCAATCCTAGTTTCATTATACATTCTTTATGTGGTCTTTGCTAAATTACTTAAGTATCCAGATCTTATTTCTTCCTCTTTATTATGGGAAACTCCAGTTCTCCCACCTTTCCCAACTGTGGTGTTGAATCCAATGAGATAGTAAATATGGATAATATTCTTAAAACCAGGGATTCTTAATATGTTGTTTTAATTTATTTATTAATGTTTGATAATATTTAGATTTTAAAAAATTGAATTTGTACTTTGTTTCTATAACCTTCAATATACCAGGAAAACTTAAACAAAATTCTAAAGCATGACTAGGATGTTTTCAAAGAGTATAAAACAATTTAGTCGGGATATTTGTATGTGTGTATAAACACATATACTACATATACACAACAAACATGTATATATCATATATTCATGACAGTATTTTAGCTAGTCAGATACTTAAAAATATCCTGAAGACTAGAGACATGGAAGATATCAGTCTTAAAAGGGAGGGGATGAGGAAAACTTTTGGAGAATAAGGGAGAAATCATAGAATAACAGTATCACAAAATCTCAGAACTGAAGTGCATGTTATCCTATGCAACCTCTACATGAAAAGCAAAGCTCTTTATAGCATCTGTATGTGAAAGTCCAAGTAGAGCATCAGAGTAGGAGGTTCTAGGCAGTCCAATTAATGTAATTAGTACCTAAAGGAGAGGGAAAGCCTAAAGGATTATTCATATACCAAAAGTTGAGCAAACCATAAAGACAAAATTTTCCTAATTAACCTTTTTTTTTTAATCTGCCTGGAGAGGGGAGCTGAAACCCAAATTTGTCCATGAAATGCTAGTTTTCTGTTGCTAATAGGTGCCTAATCCCTGGACCCTTTTTCCCTTCCTCCCCAATTCTCACCCCTCCATTTTTGGTGTTCACCCTAGTTTTTCTTGCTTTGGCCTATAGTGAAACAGATGCACAATGCTTTCTGATCCAAAATAATAAAGGATGAAAAACTAGCTATTTATCCTTAGCAATTTTCACTAACTCAGTCTTGTAGTCTTCTTAGTCTTCTCCCTCTTTATCTATTTAGAATCACCCATAGTAATAAGACATATAACTTCCATTGAATGTTAACAAACACAGACTATCTTCCTTTGAAATTGTCCACATCTGTGACTGCTTAACCTCAACATCTGTACAGAACAAAATAGTTTTCTGATTAAGACTTTATATACTACTCTGTTTCTTGGGGGTGGGGGAGAGTAGTGTCATGTAGATACAGCCTGAGTTCTTTCTAAGTAGTCATTCTGTTTGATCTTCAATCAAATAGATCTGCTAATAAACAATAATATCCCTTTCAAGTATATATCTTCCCTGTATCTTTTCACTTTGCCAGGCTGACATTTATCCTTTTGATGTGGTATCTATGCTTGGCTCATAACAGGAGGAAAAAAAAAAGCCTTTCATGTCTTTTTTTTCCATTTTAGTGGAGTTTCCTTTGCCTCATTATATATAGTCCTTTATAACTTCCTAGGTAATCTTTTTTTTAATTAAATTTTATTTTATTTTTAGATCCACATTTTGTCCCTTCTACTTTCTTGAAGCATCCAGTGAGGTAAATTCCAACAATAATGTTCAGTGTTCTCAAGTCTGTAGTTTCTTCCAACTTAAACCTTTAAATTAAAAAAAAATCCCTCTAATTCAGCTATCTCTTTACTTTTCTTATGCTGGTGTTTTTCATCAATTTGTTTTTGATTGTTACTTAGTCCCCAACTTACCTCATTATGAAATATTCCTAGGATTAAAATATATACTTGTCTCTATATTTTCTAGACCCTCAAATTTCAATAGTAGAGTTTCCTCTGTCAGCCATCAATACTACTGTTACCATTAAACAGCTATAGATTTTTGTCAATAATCTGTTTATTATAAAGCAGTTTTATTTGAGGTAGGTTTTAAAAATCTCAAGCTGTATATAAAGATTTCACATGCTATAAAATATATTAATTGAATGTAATCTCTCTAACATATTTCCCATTAACCAGCACAGCCTATTTCTGAAGCATACTAAATTCAAACATGAAAATGTTTACAATGAATAAAATTTGGCTGGCATATTATAGCTCAATTACTGAAGAATTAATTGCATAAGAACTGCAGAGGAAGCATTATAGAAAACTGTTTAATGGTTATTTAATCTTCTGAGATCACAGGTCACTTTCTTCTGATTGCAGTAAGTCATTTGGACAATGAAACAAAACAGACAAATAAAAAATCCAAACTAACACAAACCCACTGAATTCCAACAATGTAATTGTCATTCAATAAGCCTCATTCTAGTATGTGTGTAAAGACAAAAAAGAAATTTTAAGTACAGTAAAATATCATTACATATTCCTCTCTAATAAGGCCTTATTTCCATGAAGTTAAAAAGAAAAAAAATCAGAAAGATATAATAACAGAGAACTTTGCATGACTCTTTGTCCAGAATGATTTAAGAATTCTGCCACTAAAAGCCCACATAGAAGATTTATTTTGGCATGGAGGAGGCACCAGACTGTTAAAGCAGAGTAGAAACTATGAAGTAAAAAAAGTTAGGAGCATTGTCCTGGCAATGGATTTGGCTTTGCATTTCCTGAGAACAAATTTAGATAAATTAGAAGAATATTTTCCATAGATATTTGGCCATTAGGATTACTTTGGCTATAGGAACTAGGTATGACCATTTAGAAGGTATTTCAAGGTTATTGTTTCTGTTGGTTGTTGGGAATAAGATGAAAAAAAGACATTTTGATGAATTACAGTTAGTGTATTTGTTTTGCACTTTTCAGGTTTCTAAACTTTATTTTTTTTCTTTTAGAATTAATCAACTAATTTTTAATGACACTATGAAGTTAGCAAGGCAGGTATTATTAAATCCATTTTAAGTGAGAGGAAGACTGAGGCTGTCCATAAAGGTTACCTAATTTGAAAAAAGTGTTTAAGTTAGAGACAAAGCTAGAACTTTTCTTCCCTTGTTAGGCACTTTGATACCATGCTGTGTTATACAAGGCCCTGAAATGCTTCCCTGGGCTTGAAGGAGGAAAAAAAAAAAGATGAGTTGATTAAGATTAGTACTGATTATGTGAGAGATTTTAAAATTCCAAAGCAAAACACTTGAATTATAAAATAAATGTTTCTCCCAATCAGACGGTTCTTCAAATTTTCTTTTATAGATAGTGATGTTGATGTGTTTGGTTATTTAGACAGAGAGAGTTTTACTCTTTCACAACCCTGCCTCCAATATGGTTCTTGAAATCTAAAACATGTACATATATTCAACATACAACTATTATTTACATTTTCTTTTCTTTTTTTAAAATTTTGATTATGCTGGTAAATAAGGAAATGAAACTTTTGTTTAGGTCAGAACTGATTATATATGTATATGTGTGTATATATATATATATATATATATGTATATCACATTCAAATATATAAATTTATGCATTGTAGTGCTTGATACTTTTTTCTAGGTTTTTCAAAGAACAATGAAATAAGTCTAACCACAGTAATACAATCTAAGGAAATATCACTGAGTGAACAGAAGAAAAATTGTGATAATGTATGTGTTTCTGGAATTCTAATAGCTTGAAATATTAGTTCAAAATTTGTATCTTATTTTGCCAACCCCTCTCTATCACTAATACTAGAAGAGAATCAAAATGACAAAAACAAAATTATTGCTCTAATATACACAAAAGTCCTTGAGTACAAGGAAATATTTTCTTTATCTTTTTTATCTTTCATAGAATGTATTTCTCCTTAACGTTACGTCCAAGATTGCAATGGGCTTATAGTTTTGTGAGGGGTTTTGTCTGTTTTATTTGTAGTTTCTCTCTCTCTCTCTCTCTCTCTCTCTCTCTCTCCATTTCTCTATTATAGTGCAAGTGAATGTTTGTTGATTTCTTCTCCTCCATTCTCCATGAAAAAAATAGTATATTAAATAGAAGTTTCTAAAAGCTGACATCTATGCCAATGTGAAGAGCAAGGACACACTTTCCATGTTTCTGTTTTTAGAACCGAGAAATTTTCTGGAATTCTGAAAGCATTTTAAAGGATTACACATGTAATGGTTCTTCACAAATGAAAGTGTCACAGTCAAAGAAAAAAAATTCAATGCCCTGTAAAAACTGTGTACTGTCTCCTTGAGGAGGTGAATCACTCTCAGAGCAGAAGCCCAGGATCCCCTTGGGGATATAGTGCTACATGGAACAGTATTTTATGACAGTTTTCAGAGCTCTACTTTATCAGTCATTTCTTTCTACTGTGTGCTACTCTCTTGGCAAGGTGTCACTCCTTTTCATGTTCATCTTGTTACCATTACAGAGCTGCCATCTAAGTTAATAAATAGTTTCTCATACAGGTGATTAATGAAAAGGCATGAGTCATTTAGCTATTGATGAAAAATAAAAGACGTTTTACCTCACTTACACGGTATTCTGTTATCAGAGCTCATCACCAGCACACAAAAGCAGTCTAATTTAGCAAATTTGAACTGTAGCTAACAGTATGAGTTTAAGATCTATAGATTCTCTAAAGAAGCCTAACCTTTAAATCTTTAATTCTTGCCATAAATAAATATTCATTGATTTATTACTTTCTAAAAAGAAATAATAATAATAGCTGAAACTTATATAGTTATCTTTGGCCTTATGTGGGTTAACATTTTTATAAATGACTTGGATAAAGGCAAAGATGACATGTTCATCACATTTGGAGATGACAGCAAGGTGGGAGGGATAGATAACATTAAATGACAGAATCAGAATAAAATAATGCCTTGACAGACTAGAGAATTACTCTGACTTTATTAGACAAAATTTAAGAAAAATCAATGTAAGGTCTTATACTTGGATTAAAAAAATAAACTTCACAAGCATAGTATGGGGGAGGAATGGTTAGAAGAGAAGTTGTCTGGAAAAAAAAAAGTATCTGAAGGGGTTTACTGGACTGAAAGCTTAAAATATGCTCACAAGTGTAATGTGGAAGCCAAAAAGTTAATTCATTCTTGCATTATATTAAGACAAGTACATCTTCCAGGAATAAGGCAAGCTTAAACCTCTGTGCTCTGTTTTAATCAGATGATATCTGAGGTATTACATTTAATTTGAGCATCATAGTTTTAAAATGACTTTCATCTTATAAGATGTCTAGAGGAAGATGATAAGGCTGGTGAAGGGCTTGAGTCCATGTCTAGTACTTCAAGGAACTAGAAAAGTTTAACATGGAAAACAGAAGGAGTAGGGTTGGGATTGATAGATGTCTTCATTTATTTAAAGGGCTATTATGTAAATAAGGGATTAAACTTGTTTTATTTGACACCTGGTGATGAAGAATCTCATGCTCAAAGAGATGAAAGAATTTGCCAAATTGCACAAATAGTATGTAGAAAAACAAGGACTGACTTCAAGTCCTCTAACATTCTTTCTACCTAATCACTCCAACCACCCTTTAAAATCTGATAGGATCAGGCCCTGTTTGTAATTAATACAAGGAGCTCTCTCTACCAATTTAAGTTGGAACAGTCCCTGAAATTTATAATCCTAGAGAGTTGCACAGAATATTTAAAGGGAAAGTGATTTGCCAGGAACATACCTAATACCTATCGGCACAAGTATTTAACCCATTTGTCTTCTCTTCAAGTCAAGTTCTCTATCCACTATGCCACATTGCAAATTACGAATTTGAAGAAAGTAAGTATTCTCACAACTAATTCTTCTCTTTTGCATGTTCACCAACTCCAGTTCTTCTAATCAAGCCTTACATGGCCTCAAAGTTCATTAACCATTTTTGTCTTGAGGCAGCTTATCAATATCTTTCCTAAAATGGGATACTACAGATATAATACACCAGATGTTTCAGCAACTAAAACTATGCTATCAGCATAGACTTAAACAACTAATTGGAGTTTTGAGGTCATTTCTGATGATGGGATCTTGTTTGTTTCCCTAATAGAGGAATGAATTGAGGATGAAAGAAAGAAAATGACTTGCTCAAAAATCATATAAATAATAACAAAAAATGAGATCTGAACCCAGTTCCTTAGATTCTAAATATAGGGTTCCATTCTTCTGGGTCCGACTTTATTGCAAACTAAGACAGGTTTATTTATGAAGAAATGAGTGCAATACTCCAATGTGTACTGAATGCTGTAAATAACTATTGATGAGAAAAATACAAATCAAAACAACTCTGAGGGCCCACATCTCAGTAGTCAGATGGGATAAACTGACAAAAACAAGAAAATGACAAATGCTTTAGAGGATGTGGACAAAGTGGAACACTAATGCATTGTTGGTGGAGTTGTGAACTGATTCAACCATTCTGGAGAGCAATCTGGAACTATGCCCAAAGGGCTATAAATAATTTCATACCCTTTGACCCAGAAATACCATTTTTAGGGTTTTATCCCAAAGATATCATAGAAGTGGGAGGAAGACTCATATGTACAAAAATATTTATAACAGCTCTTTTTATGGTATTAAAGAATTGGAAATTAAGGGAATGCCCATCAATTGGGGGATGGCTAAACAAGTTGTAGTATATGAATGTAGGGGAATACTATTGTGGTGCAGATGAACTTCATATTTACCTGGAGAGGCTTATATAAAGTGATTCTGAGTGAGAAGAGCAGAAACAGGAGAAATCTGTACATGATTACAGACACAACGTATGTGTGATGACCAACTTTGATAGGCTGGACTCTTCTCAGCAATGCAGGGCTATAAGACAACCCCAAAAGACTCATGATGGAAAGAGATGTCTACATTCAGAGAAAGAACTAGCAAAAAACAGTCTGAATGCAAATTGAAGCAAATTGCCTGCTCTCTTTTTTTTGTTTGGTTTTGTTTCCTCTTTCCCATTGTTCGTTCCATCAGTTACAATCCTTCTTTATAACTTGACTATTGTCTAATGTGAAAGTATTTGATGATCCTATACCTGATAGCATGCTGCCATGTGGGTGGCAGGTAGGAGAAGGAGGGGAAGAAAATTTGAAACTCAAGGGATTGTGGAACTGAATCTTGTAAACTAAAGTAAACAAACAAATTAATAAAGAGAGAAAATTTTTAAAAAATTAAAAAAACAAAAGAAATGAAGAATGAAATAGAAGCCAGATAATGGATACTGTAGCAGCAAGCACCCCAAGGGTCCTCAGGGTTTGCCGCCACCACAGGTTCTTGGATCTACTTTGTTAAAGGAAAGCAACTCAAAATGGGTTAACAAGCTTACTTTAATCAGTCAGACACATATCGTTTACCTTGTTCAGGAGAAAAGGTCAGCACCCCGAACTTCAAAGTATACAGGCAGAATTATCAAGACAGAAATAGATCAAGTAGACAGATTTCCAAACTGTCCAACCATTACATCCATACCCAGTCAACATCTGGGTTTCCACATCTGGGTTTTTCAAAGCCGGGGGGGCCCTGGACAACGGCTTCCCAGAATACAGATCAAATCACAGAACACTTCTCAAAGTGAGCCCCCAAAACAAAGCTACACATCAGGGCTTATATAGCCTTCTCCTGGCTCAGAGAATGTAACAACCTTATTGACTCACTGGCCAATCAAGAAGTATCTACTGAAAAACAAGCCTCCCACCCCAGGCTTCAGGTGCACTTTAGCCTAGGGGCAGGGAAGATTTTCCAAATTTGCATTCCCATTACAGATACATGCAACAATTTATTTCCCTAAAGAGAACATATGCAAAAATATGTATGTATATATTTTTAAACACAGCTGAAGGAATTTGTTTTGCTTGGCTATGCATATTTTTTTAAGCAAAACATTTGTTTATCCTTTTTCCCCAAAATGGAAAGTTTGAGAGGAAAAGAAAATAGTCATCTTTTAAAACACTGTATTATATATATATATATAGTTTAATGTTTATACACACACACAGATATTAGGAGTAGTAGGACAGGAAAAAGAGGCAGGCTAGTTGTGTCATGAAAACATAAGACAATTGATAGATAATCAAAGTCTTATAATTATATCTATAAAGTAAAGCACGCATGCAAACAAAGAGCTATCAAAAATAGTTTAAGGCTTAGAACTTATTGGACTACTCTTCTATGGAAAATCTGTGAGATAATATGGACAAGAGCTATATAGAAGGAAGACATAGTTGTTTCAATTTTCACCTTTGGAGAGAGGGTATTGAATATACAGGTGCATTAAATACTAAAAGTAAGTTTAAGTTTAGATACTAGTTACTGCTACAGTTTGTGACTCTAAGGTATATGATGTACTTTAGGTATGAAATAATAGATTGATCCTAAAATATTTGTAAAGTTTTGTCATCAAAGGAAAAATGACACTAAGAAAAAATGATAAATTTGAAAGAAAAAAATTTTACATTTTTTAAAAAGGCATTTTGGCAATTTTTTAATCTCAGTGCCTGAAGAATTATTCAGTTCTCTTCAAATTTTAGCGTGAACTATACAAAGTAATTGCAATAAACAACAGTTCATTTTTCTGCTTCACTAAGAATCTATGACACAAAACTGTCAGATAATTTAAGTATGTTCTTAAGACAATATATATTAAATTATACGTGTGTGTTTGTGTATATGTAGGAGTCAACTGATACTTATATTGCTTTCTGTTCATAGCAGGTGGCTAACTTTAAAAGAAAAATAATCTTTGTTTATTTTAAGTTCAATTTTCTTCCAATATGTTAATGTTGCTCTAATTGAGTACAGGTAGCTTCAGCAGAGAAGAGACAATAAATGAGTTAGATAGAGAGTCTACCCTGAAAAAATGAAAGAATGGCATTTAGCAGGGATCACCACTTGGGGTTTTGCAAGGAAAATTAGAGAAGATGCAGTCTACAAGTTATTGTGGCCTTTTCCATTTTATTTCATGCTTACAGAAGTGGGAAAGACTAATGGCAGTAGTAAAACAGGACTGAATTTAAGAGAGAAATGAAAAGTGATTAGGACAAGGAGACAAGAAGGCCAAGGGTAGATGATAAAGTAAAGTTAAACTGGATAAGGATTTTGAAGGTAGGAGAGTGAGCAAAGAGCAGGGGTGATATAGCCTAGAAAATTATTGCTATTGATAGTAATGGTAATGGTACTAGAAAGACAAATGAAGAGGAGTAGCAGCAGCAGCAATAGCTGAAGCAACAGAAGGAAAAGCAGCATTAGGAGCAGTCAGTATCAGCAGCATCAGTAATGATAGTAGGCAACACTTACATAGCACTTCAAGGCCTACAGATTATCTCATTTAATAGGTGTAATAGTAGTAGCAACAGCAGTAATGGTAGTAGCAACAGCAGCAGCAGCAGAAACAACAGAAGAAGCAGCAGCAGTAGTAGTAGTAATAGCAGATGAATCTTAGATTGTTCAGCAGGGTATAAGAACAGTTAGAGTAGTGGGAACAGGAGTGCAGCACCTGGTTCAGTTCACTTAGCACAGATTGTTCAGGATGTCAGGAGATGTTATTGATTAGTTTCTGTTACAGTTTGTCAGCTATAGCCCTCTCTCAGGTAAGGATCTCCTGGGAAATAAGGAAATCATAAGTTCCAATTCTGGGGTGTTGCTGTGACTGAGATCATGCAGAGGGTGAGCTCAAAAGATCGTTGTTATGCCAAGCTCAGGACAAAGCTTGCTTGCTTGGCCTTAGCTCTGGAAAAGAGGGGTCTCCTAATATGTTGACAATTATTATTCCTTTATCTTTGGACTACTAATTAGGATTCCTCACCAAAGGATAAGTGGACTAAAGAAAATGAAATTCATGTCAGTAAGTTTAGGTTTTAGTTTGCAGCTGAGTTATGACTTTATTCCAAAGGATTTTGAAGCTATTGGCTGAAATTAAGTTGAGAGCTTAAGTGTGGATTTAAGCTATAAACTGTCTTCAGTAACCCATTACTATGAATAATTAAACATTGATTTTATGACCTTCCTTGGTAATATTCAGATGACTTAGGATAAAATGTGAAAGCCTCCTGATTCTTATTTCAAGATGAATTAACTGCGAATAGAAAATAGTCTTGAACCTATAATTATAATTCAAGCAATATCAATGAAAGTATCTAATCTGTTAAGCAGATGGCAAGTTCATGTTTCAACACAGTGCTCCCTCATGTCCCTGTGAAGGTAGTTTAACTGTCAACTGGATCAGAATTGGCATCTAACCTGTGGGTGACCAGATCCAAACAAACAGAACAGGCTAGAGACAGGAGAGTCAGGACACAAACAAAAGTTTAACTAATTCCAGATTAAAGAAAATGATGCATGCTTACTAAAGTCCTTCTTTCCTAGGAAGAAGGGCTTAAAGTTGCTAAGACTGGGACCTCTTATATTGCATGAAAGGGGTTGACCACCACCTCAGTTATTCTCAGATCTTGAGATAGTCCTCATGCTTGGCATTTCTTGGGACAATAGAGACATTCTTTGGTCCCATGGGAATAGTCATTGTCTCAAGTCTTAGGGATTGTTAGCCATCCTGTCTGGTACAGAACCCAAAGATCTGTGACAGGAACACCTGTCGGTAACAAGGAAAGGGACTTTGAACATGTGACAGATGGCCCTGGGAAATAGGGGAAGATAAATTCCTCAGTAAAGGCCTGGTGCTAATCCAAGAAATACATTTTGCCAGAGGGTGATGTCATCCCAAAGGATTATGGTTAGGCCTTCTCAGAGCACAGCCTACTTGCTAGGTCTTAGCTCTGGAAAATGGAGAATTTCAAAAATATTTTGTCATAACACTTATACTAAAATACTCATGTACGTCAGTGAATCTATGAGGGCTGAGGGAAGAAAAAAATCTTCTCATTATCTCCTTTTTTAGGGTGATCCAAATCGTAGGCATTTCTTCATTTACCACTAATTGCTCTGCTTGGTTCCCACTTCGCTATGATCATCATCATATCATCACTTCATTATGAACTGGTCAGTCATTTGTCAGTCATGTTTGACTCTTTGTGACCTCATTTCAGTGTTTTCTTGGCAAAGATACTGGGACTGAAGAGGTACGGGCTCTGGGTGCCACCTCAGGCTCTCCTTGAGTCCTTGAGGTACAGGCTCTGGGAACCTCCTTTGGACTCTGATTAAATCATCTCATTTGATGAGGCATTTGCATGAGGCAATAAGCCTTACATTGTAGCTGGCACAGACCTCTAGCTTAGTTACTAACTACTAACTCTAGCCTAGTTACTAGCCTAGCTCTCCATTGTTCATCTACTTCCCACCCAAACTGGCCCAGCCCACCATTGTTTGTGGTTTCCAGGTGGCCTCCAGTGACTTCCCACCCTTAATCACTCATTGACCTCATTAACTCCTCCTGAAGACTTCCCCAAACCCCTCCCCTAGACCACCCCAAGATTCCTCCCACAACCTTCTGTATATAAGACCCCATCCTGTCTTCATGTTTCTGAGAGCACCATAGAATGCTATGTGGGACAGCGCTATAGAATAGTGAGAGCGGCATATAATGACCTAGCAAAGACTTACTCTGTGTCTAATACAAGTGAATTTTTAATAAACTTTGCTTTTCTTTGGCTTAGAGAAGACGAGTCAAATTCATTTGGCAGGACCTTCTGTGTTGGTATTTTGGGGTCTCCAGAGCAACCCTAACCCTCTTTAGGGCTGCTCTTCAGAGCAATTTGCCATTTCCTTCTCCAGTTCATTTTACAGATCCAGTAAACTGAGGCAGAGTTAAGTGACTTTCCCAGAATCACATATCTGGTGTTTGAGATTAATCTTCCTCATTCCACGCCCTGCACTCTAATCACTGTGATACCTAGTTGCTCTCATTCTATTCAACTTCCACTTTTATAGTTTCTTTTGGCAAGTCTTCGCCCATTAGATTGTAAACTCCTTGAAGGATAGAACTGTCTTTATTTTTCTTATTGAATCCCTAGCACTTAGCACAATGCCTAATACATAGTAGGAGTTTTAATAAATACTTATCCTATCTTATTGTGGATTTTAATTTTTCTTCCATTAATGTACATTTCAACTCATCCATATATGCTTCATCAGTTTGACTCAGGTCTTCTCATAATTTTTCCACAAGATATTTAGTTAGCATGCTAGAAGCCCTATTTACATTGATACACATAAAACTGATAAAAAAAAAAAACAAAATTTAAAAGTGTGGGTAGTTTGTAGTATATGCAAATAAATATTGAGGCACTAGAACACAATTTGAATTGATGTCCAGGATGATAATGATTAATATTATATTTTAGCCAAAGTCTGAATTAATCAAACAAATTGCTCTGATTGATTTAAAAATGCCTTTCCCTGTGTTAGCAGCTTCAAAGATCAGAGGTGAGACTCCCTTTATCTCGGGACTTACTTCACATGAGAGCAAAACAGACAACCTGAGACCATAAAATATAAATAGACCCTCCTCTGGTCCTTGTCAATTTGCAATTACAAACAAGGAACTCTTTTTACACATATAGATGGTAACAAATAGAAGTCATTTGTGGCATAAAGCATGATCCTGAATCAGAATGGTTCTGAAATGTATAAAAAGTCTTATTCTTTGTTCATCAGTCAGGACTTCAGTTCTGCACTCCTTGTGCAAGTAATGCTAGCCTTAAGTGAAGAATAACAAATATATAATGTAATTTTTATATTACTATTTGTCTCCTTTAACCAAATTTTTTTCTAGAGTTTGACAAGGATCATTGAACAGCTATTGGAAAATTCATTGTTAAGGTTGCATTGTCATTGTAATTGTTAACTATAAATGATTAAAATGAGTACCTTTAGATTTTTATGGTCATTATTGCCTATCAGTAAACACCTGAAATCTTTGAGGCATCAATCTAGTTGTACAAAGATGAGTTTAATTGTCTGTAACGTCAAGAGAAAAGAAAAATATTTTGATAAAGTGAAAGCTATGGATAATAATTTAGACAAGGTAGAAATGTTTATTTCTTAACATTTTAAATTAAACTAAGTACATGAAAGGTTAAAAACAAAAACTGAGGCTTTGGGGGAAAATAGATTAAGGGTGTCACCAGATTTAGAACCAAAATTACTTCTTGTCTAATTAAGCTCATAGCCTTCCTTAACCCCTGAAGGGATCAGCCTTAAAACCCATTTTATGTCAGTACTATCTTTCCATTCAAAAGTGATTAAGGTATAGCTCACTGGAGAAAGATTTAATCCTTGAAATAAGTGGTCAAGTACTGAATTGAGTAGCCTAAGGTGAAGATTAAATACTATTGTTCTCTTTGCTGGAACTGAATATCAATCCAAAACTATATCTTAACATTTTTTTTTTGGAGGGCAATTGGGTTTAAGTAACTTGCCCAAGGTTACACAGCTAGTTTTTTTTTGTGTGCATGTTAACTGTCTGAGGCCAGAACCAAACTCGGGTCCTCCTGACTCCAGGGCCTGCGCTTCAATTTGGATTGGAGAGGTGTCTGAGGGCATTGGATAGAGCAATTATGCTTGATTGGACCATTTCCACTCTGAGCTAAGAATGATTTGTTTTAGAATAAAGTCATACATGATTGAAATGACTGAACAGCAATGCTGAATTAATGAAAACTTTTTCTAAGAGATTTCTTCCTAAAGCAAAAGAAAGACAGAAGGCAAGATTAAAGAAGGAAGAGAAGGCAAAAGAAGAGAAGAGAAGAGAAGAGGAGAGGAGAGGAAAGGAGAGGAGAGGAGAGGAGAGGAGAGGAGAGGAGAGGAGAGAAGAGGAGAAGAGAAGAGAAGAGAAGAGAAGAGAAGAGAAGAGAAGAGAAGA
>NW_027187283.1:0-28529 GCF_028583685.1 Petaurus breviceps papuanus | reverse complement strand
AAGAGAAGAGAAGAGAAGAGAAGAGAAGAGAAGAGAAGAGAAGAGAATTTTGTATTATACCTTCAGATGTTCAACCTTTCTCACCTTCTCTGTTCCATTCTGTGAACTTGAATTGTGTTTCCTTCCCTACTTCACCTGAAATTGTTTTCTCTTTCTGATTTTTAAGGGGCTACTTTGCTTTCCAATAGTGCCACTGAAATTAAAAACAAAATAATGTATTTAAATATATGACATTTCTATATATGGTATGCATTTTTCCCCTCTACCATGTTCCCTGTCTTCAGTTAACATTCATTAGAAAGAAAAATGGTTCTTAATAGGAAATATAGTTATAAAGGAAGAAAGATTATTACAGGAGAGATTCATAAGAGCTCAGGACAAATTTGTTAAGATACATTATCCATCTATTGGCTCAAGCCAAATTGTTACAGATATTCTGATTTATTATAATCTTGTTAATATTTACAACATTGCATAACTATATGTATTTTTCTTTGTAGTTCTTCAGTGACTTGACATATCACTTTTCACACACTGAGCTAAACTTTTTTTAATGAATGTAATGACTCAGAGAAAATGAATAAATTTTTATTTTTTTTATTTTTGAATTAAATTTTTGTTCATTTTTAGTTTATGTCATTCATTTCCACAAGATTTCGAGTTACATATTTTCTCACCGTCTTTCTCCTACCCACCACCCCAAAACAACTATCCCACTGTATACCCCCTCCCCCAATCTGCTCTCCTATATTCTCCCCAATTCACTCTCCAACTTTCTGGTAGGGCAAGATGGATCTCCATACCCCAGTGTCTGTATACCATATTTCCCAGTTGCATGGGAAAAAAATTATATATATGTGGATATAGATATAGATATTTAAACATTTGATTTTAAAACTTTGAATTCCAGATTCTTTCCCTTCTTCCCTCCTCATCCACCCTTATTGGGAAAATAAAAAATTCAATATAATTTATACATGTTAGCTATGCAAATGATGGATATATTGTGAAAGATTGACTGTATTTCCCTCCATCCTAGCTCATCCCCCACTTGTTCTATTCTCTACTTTGACTCTGTCCTTTTTCAAAAGGGTGTGCTTCCAACTTCCCTCCCCCCCAAACGGCCCTACCTTCCATGATTCCCCCTCTCTTCCCCTTCCCCCCTATTCTCCTATAGGGTGAGATACTCTATTTAGTGTGTATGTCATTCCCTCCCTAAGCCAGACTCAATTGAGAGTAAGGTTGACTTATTCCCTTTTGCCTTCCTGTTTTCCCCTCCATTGTAACAGTTTTCCCTTGCCTCTTTTATATGAGATAATTTACCCCATTCTGTTTCTCCCTATCTCCTCTCATTATATTACTCTTTCACCTCTCAATTTTATCTTTTAAGTATCATCCTTTCCTATTCAATTGGTCCTGTGCCCTCTGTCTACGTATACCTGTACACATATATACACACACTCACATATGTATTCCTATGCCCATATGTCCTCCTATATAGATATATATATGTTTGGTGTATATACACGTACACACACACATTGCTATTCCCTTCAACTATTCTCAAATTGAGAAAAGTTTCATAAGTTATAATTATCATTTTTCCATGTAGGAATGTGTATAGTTCAACTTTGATAAGTTCCTTATGATTTCTTTTCTGTTGACCTTCTCATGCTTCCCTTGCTCCTTGTATCTGAATGTCAAATTTTCTATTCAGCTGTTTTTTTTTTATCATGAATGCTTGAAAGTCCACTACTCCATTGAATGACCATATTTTCCCCTGAAACACGATACTCAGTTTTGCTGGGTAGGTAGTTCTTGGTTTTAATCCCAGACCCTTTGACCTCTGGAATATCATATTCCAAGCCCTTTGATCCCTCAATGTAGAAGCTGCAAGATCCTGTGTTATTCTCATTGTGTTTCCACAATATTCAAATTGTTTCTTCTTGGCTGTTTATAATATATTCTCCTTGATCTGGGATCTTTGGAACCTGGCTATAATATTCCAAGGAGTTTTCTTTTGGGGAGCTATTTCAGGAGATGATCTGTGGATTATTTCAACCTCTATTTTTGCCCTCTGGTTCTAAAACATCAGGGCAGTTTTCCTTGAGAATTTCTTGAAGAATGATTTCTAGGTTCTTTTTTTGATCATGGCTTTCAGGTAGTCCAATAATTTTTAAATGATCTCTCCAGGATCTATTTTCCAGGTCAGTGGCTTTTCTAATGAGATATTTCACATTGTGTTATTTTTTTTTATTTGTTTGGATGTGTTTAATTTTGATTTTGATCTTGATTTTCTCATAAAGTATTTTGCTTTCTCATAAAGGCTCCAACCTAATTCTAAAGGAATTATTCTTTTCAGTGAGCTTTTGAGATTTTTTTCCATCTGGTAAATTTGGCTCTTTAAGGCATTCTTCTCCTCATTGGCTTTTTGAGCATCTTTTGCCATTTGAATTAGTCTATTTTTAAGGTGTTATTTTCTTCAGTCAGGTTGTTGACTGTCTTTTCATGATTTTCTTGCATCATTCTCATTTCTCTTCCAAATTTTTCCTCCACTTCTTTTATTTGGTTTTCAAAATCCTTTCTAAGCTTCCTTATAGCCTGTAACCAGTACATATTTTTCTTGGAAGCTTTTGGTGCAGGAATTCTGACTATGTTGTCTTCCTCCTGGTCCATGCCTTGATCCTTTTTGTCTCCAAAAAAGGAATCCAAAGTTGGACTAAAGAGGTTACCCATAAAGAGGGTTAGAGTTGCTCTGGAGACCCCAAAATACCAACATGCCAGGTCCTGCCAAATGAATTAGACTCCAGCCTTCTCAGCCAAAGAAAATTAAAGTTTATTAAAAGATTACTTGTATTAGACACAGAGTTAAGTCTGTGTTAGGTCATTCTATGGCGCTCTTACACCCATGGAGACAAGATGGGGTCTTATATAGAGAAGGTTGTGGGAAGAATCTAAGGGTGGCCTAGAGGAGGAGTTTGGGGAGGGTCAATGAGTGATTAAATGTGGGAAGTTGCTAGAGGCTACCTGGAAACTACAGACAATGGTGGGCTAGGCCAGTTCAGGGGTGGATTGATATTTAGATAGGCTCAAAGGTGGGAAGTCTAATAACAGAGGTTTGGGCCCAGCCACAATGTAAGGCTTATGGCCTCATGCAAATGCCTCATCAAATGGGATGATTTAATCAAAGATCAAGGGGAATTCCCAGAGCCTTTACCTCAAAGATAGATCAGTAATGCCACAATTCCTTGAAGTTAATAAAAGTTCAACAAGCATAATTAAATAGAGTCATATCTGATGAGGTGGAGGTTCTGGGAGCCCCCTTGAGCTCTCCTTGAATCTTTGAGGTACAGGCTCTGGGAGCCCCTTCAGCTCCCCTTGAACCTTCCCATATAAGGTATTTGATTGAGGCCATGGGCCTTAAGTTGTGCCTGTGCTCAAGTCTTTAGCTGTCCTTTGTCCAGCAATTTTCCACCCTGGATAATCCTGTTCCACCCTTGAACTGGTCTGGCCCACCATTGTCTGTCAGCTCCAGGTAGCCTCCAGCAACTTCCCACCCTTAATCACTCATTACTGCAGTCTGACCTCATCTGACTCCTCCTGAAGACCCTCCCCAAACTCCTCCTCTAGACTATACTTGGATTCTTCCCACAACTTTTCTGTATATAAGACCCCATCTTCCCTCCATGTGGTTTGAGATTGCCACAGAGTGAACTAGCACAGACTTCCTCTGTGTCAGATGATTCTGGCCTGCTTGTCCAATGCAAGCATCACAGATAAAGAGGCTCCTGAAGAGTCCACCCAATATGGTGAACTTTCAATTAACTTTACTTTTCTTTGGCTGAGAAGATTTGAGTCGAATTCATTTGGCAGGACGTAGAGTGTTGGTATTTTGGGGTCTCGAGAACCCTTAACCTCTTCAATTACCTCATACATTACCTAAGAAAACAAATCTTATTAAACAAATTCTATAGGTATGAAAAGTCAGATTTCAGATTAAACTATATTTTTATATTTATTTATATACACTACATATTATTTATATACATTTTTATAAGTTGTATGTATATAGCTATTTATTTCTATATACATACATAGAGATAACACATACACACATATATATATATACACATACACAAATCTATCAAAATAGATATTTGTATGTGTGTGTGTATACACACACGCACTCACCCTTAAATCTTCTAAGCTCTATGATGAAAATATATGATGAGAAAGAACACATCAATTAATGTGTTCTTTAAATTTAATACTAATTACAAAATTATGTAGCTGTTAAAAGATTTATTTTGCTAAAGCCAGAGGCAAAAAATTTGTGAGTACCAATACAGTTAGAAAAAGGTCAGTCATAATTATTTTCCCTTACAATTTTCTTCCTCTAAGGTAAATAATGGATATTGGAGAAAACAAAGGGATCTAATGGAAGGTCATACAGGCCCTTCTGGCTTGGCATTTCATGATGAAGAACACTGAGAATATGCTGGTTATATTCTTAATTTGAATGGTAGCAATAAAAATGGTTTTATTTCTCAAAAATTTAAACAAAATCTGTCTCTCTTGTATCTATTTAAATTTGGTCAAGTCCCATAATCTAAAATCCGAGTTTTCTTATCAGTAAAAATGGGATTTGAGAGCTAACACTGTAGACTTCACAAAGCAATTGTGGTAAAAGTGCTAAAATATAAAACATCATATAATTATGTTATCAGTATTAATTGTACTAATGCTGAACATTCTTCATATTCTGCTGTTGTCAAGGTAGCTTATTTTTGCTCTATTCTGATATTTTTGCTTAAATAAGTGTCAATGCTTTTTTTCTGAGAGCTGTAGGAAAAAATAATCTTGATTAATTTTGATGTAACCTTTTACAATTCTATGTTTCTTAAAAAAAAAAAACCTGAGACATGTAAACAATAACCTATTGAGTAATAACACCACTATAAATCTTCAGTGTTCTGATTAATTTTAGATTTTTCCTTCCATGAACAAAACAGTCTTTTTCTCTCTAATTTATTTTGGAGGGTATCTAAATGTAATCCTTTGAAGTTACAGAACAAAATCAAGTGTAGCATTAAATAACTATAGCATTCCAGGAAACTAGATGTTTTCACTCAAGGAATCTAATGTAAAAGTTCTGGGTGATTTAATAGATATATGGAACATCCCATGAAGTCATTCCTCAGGTCAGAAGCTTCTCTATGATTTATAGTCATAGACAATTGCCTAGGAAAATGAAAAGTTAAGTGACTTGTTCAGAGTCATGGAGTAATTTTCTATCAGAGGCATGATTTGTGTCAAGGCCTTCCTGACTCTGAGCATGCCTGTGCCTGCTTCAACACATTGAAAACACAGAATCACACATAAAATCCTAGTAAGTCAATTTAAATGACTTATTCTGGGATTTGTAGTCATTCATAATCACTCCCCCAATAAGACTTGTTCAAATCTAACCGTCACTTCTATTATTAACTCTCTGTTCCTTCCAGTCTAATCTGCTATTAAACATTCAAGATATATTACAGCATTTCTACCTTAATCCAGCCTAATCTCAATTTTGGAAATGTTATGACCTTTTGTTCCCTTGAAAATACTATTTATCCTTTAATATGTAACTCAAAATAATTAGAATAAAAATATTGAGAGCTGAAGACAAAATTGAAAACCTTGCATTCCAAGGCCCATACTTGATCTCAGCGTGAGAATTTTCATTTCTGTATGCACAATTACACTTTGGCTTAAAAGTAAAATGGAAGGTGTTATCTTTCATCCTGAAGATGATTGGAAGCCACTGGAGACTATTGTCAAGGTGTGTTGGAGGAAAACAATGTGTCAGATCTGATATTTAGGAGAATTAATTTGACAACTGAGCAAAAGATGAATTGGAGAGACTTAAGGCATAGAGACCAGCAAACAGGCTATTGAAGTGAGAGCATATGGTGTTTCAGAGATAGAAAGGAAGGTAGAAGAAAGATGTTACCAAGAGAGAAATGATAGGACTTGAAAACTGGTTGGATATGAAGATGAGAGAGAGTGAGGTACTAAGGACGACGTCTAGCTTATGAAATAGTTACAAAGAGGATGGTGGCATCCTCAAAATAGATAAGTGGGAAAACAAAATGAATTTAGTTTGATATATGTTAAATTAAAGATGTCTACAGATATCTAATTTGAAATGTTCAAAAGGCAATAGGAGATGTTTGAAAGGAGGTCAAAAGAGAGATTAGACCTGGAAAAGTAGATATAATAGTCATTTGTAGAGAGATAATTGAATCCATGGGAGCTAATGGAAATACCAAGTAAAATAACATGGAAAGAAAAGAATAAAAGGCTCAGGATAGAAACCTGGCAACCATTCACCCTTGGTAAATATAATCTGGACAAAGATTACACAAAGCTGACTACAAAGGAATGTTCAAATAGGGAGGAGGGGGACCAAGAATAAGTTGTGCCATGGAAATCCAGGGAGAAAAGAATGTTATGGTAAGAGGATAATCTGTGTCAAAGGATGCAGATAAGTTTAAAAAGGTTGAGGATGGGGAAAAGGCTATTAGATTTTATCATTGGTAACATTAGAGAGTGTACATTCAGCTAAATGATGAGGTTTTAAAGCCAGAGTCCAAAAAGTGTAAGAAAAAGGCACTTGGAAACAATGATTTTTGATGAACTTCTTAAGGAGTTTAGACACAAAAAAGGATAGAAATTTGTAATGACTGCTAACTGAAATTGATAGATCAAGTAAAGAACTTTTAAAGATAGATGAGAAATGGGCATGTTTCAAAGGAAGTAGGAAATCTTCCAGTTAACAGGAGAGACTGAAGAGAAGTGAGAGACTAGGGATGATAGAGGCTAGAGAGAGAGAGACTAGGGATGATCTACTGAAGAAGACTGGATGAAAGGGGATTACTTATAAATGTGGAGTGGTTTATTTTGGCAAGAAGAGCCACCTATTCAGTGGTGAAAGAGGATATAATGACAAGGCATCTGAGGGATGTGAGATGAAAAAAAGGCACAAAAGTGAATTGTCAAAAAATGGTCTCATTTTTTTTCAGTGAAATATGAGGCAAAGTTCTTAGCTGAGAGGGTGGAAAAAAGTGAAACAATGAGATATTTGAAGAGAAATGAAAAGGTTAAGGAAATATGCTGTGGTAAGTAGAATAGTGAGTTAATTAAGGAGACAGGAAAGGGTTGGCTAGCTTTAGTGATGGTCCAGTTGAGATCCTGTAGCATAAATGTATTTAGTAACAAAAGTTTCAAGATTTTTTTTTCTCATCTTTATTCAGAAGCAGGTAAGTAGGCACTTGGGCAGTGGATGGTGGAAATAATACAGGTTTGGCAGGGAAATATTTGTGACAGACTTAGAGAGAAAAGTAGACAAAAGAATAGGATATTGTATAATTGAACTGATTCACCCATGGTTCAAGATAGAAAAAAAGTGTAGCCAATCCGGGGTTAAAGAAACTGAGAAAATAACCTGGAAAAGAACTGAGAGGATGAATAACCTAGAGGTCATGGGGAAGACAAAGACAAAGTTCAGGGTTACAAGGAAAAGAGAAGTGGAATGGTAGCAGATTGTGACCAGACAAGAGAATTTCAAAGTTCATGAACTTGGAAGTTGTATTTTAATGGGTGATAACAAGAACAAAAGCATGGCCATTTCTGTAGGTAGCTAAACTTGTTTAAGGTGGAAGTGATGTGGAAGTGGAGGAGTACTTTGTGTAAAATGAGTAAGAAGAGGAACAGGTAGGTTAGACTATTTGAGAAAATATCAATACATTGAAGTTCCCTCATATGAAGGTGGGTTGGGGTCCTGGGGGTAAGACTGTAATCCTGGAACTGTGCTCATTGAGGAAAGAATGAGAGTGTTCTAGAGATTGGTCTGAGTAAAAAGTGAATGATCCCCAAAGAAGGAGAACTTAATTAGTGAGAGAAGAGGGTCATCTTGAAAGTGTCCATAGGTATGAAGGGATATTCCAACTTCTCCTCCTCAACCAATGATTTGGGAGAGAATAAGTGAAGGGGCAACTGGTGCTGGAAAAGGTAGCCAGGAAAGCTATAGCATTAAGAGGGAGCCAGGTATCAGTGAAAACAGGTGAAAGGATTGAGAAAGGAATAGATTTAAGATGGAAACAATTGTATTATCAATGGAGCAAGTATTTCAGAGAGCACAATGGAAGGGTTAAGTAGTTTTAGGTTTCAGTATTGGGTGTGTTGGGTTGAAAAGTTTCAAAAATTTAGAATAAAAGCCTCTAGTATTTGAACACTCAGAGGCCAAAGAGATTCACTGATGTGTTTCAAGTGGTAACTTTATTTGTTTTATACATGTTGAAATTAGGCAATGCTATAAAGAATGAATTGGTGCAGTGACTATGGAAGTGGAAAGACTTAGTAAGAGGTCCAAATATGACAATGAGGAACCTGTTTTCATATACAATTCATATACAATTCTGTATTTCATGAATTCTATGGGCTACCAGTAGTATATATTACTTCATTTTCAGTGGAGTGAAAGAGCAAAGGAGAGTTTCAAGAGGGGTTGCAGAGGTAGAGGTAGAACTGATAGGATTTTTTAATTGAATGGGAAAGAGGAATAAGAATGAGGTGAATCAAAGGTAACACCAAGTTTTTGAACAAAGATGTAGCATTTCCTTTGAGTCTCACTCTAAATTCAGCACAAGCAGGTGGAGTCCCCCAGGGGATTACTATACCAGGTTCAAGCTATTCTGTTTGTATGCTTTACTAAATCTATAATTCATAAGCCTCCACTTATATTTCTGCCTTCAATAGTCAGCCAGTTGACGAAATTAATTCAAAGAGAAGATATTTTCTAAAATGTCATAGTGTTAGCTATAATAAATGTCCCCTCCCCTCTCTTAAATCTGGGTCACATTCTCCCACAAATACCATCTCCCACATATTAATGGGAAGAGTGGAAACACATATGTTATATAAAGAGGCAGATATGTAAGGATATGAAAGATATGTATCAGGCCAAGAAAAATTATACCTCTAGCCCTAATAGCTTTTCTCATAATAACCTTATGTTGCTCCTTCTAAGTACAATATGTCTACTGAGTAAGCTATTCTGCTCAAGAACTTGGGCCTATTCCATTTAATAGCTCAACTCAATACTTTAGTTGGACTCCCTGGATTTGCCTTCTCTCTGCTGGTTGTGGGGTCACCTAATATTTGAGTAGCTTCTCTGCCAGGTGTTATTATTAAGAAAACAGAATGCCCCTCCCGAGTAATAGTGCAAGGAAAAAAAAAAGGCTATTTTTTTTTGCCTTTATTTTTGGAGGGTAATAGGGGTTAAATAACTTGCCCAAGGTTATGGGGTTAGTTTTTTTGTGTTTAGTGTCTGAGGCCGTATCCAAACTCAGGTCCTCCTGGTTCCAGGGCTGGCACTTTACACACTGCGCCACCTAGCCACCGCTAAAAAGGGCTATTCTTTATAAAGGGCTGGACTCTTCCTCCGTAACTGGCTCCCTTTTCAACTGTTACAGATGAGTCTCTCAAATGACAGATCTCATCCTTTCTCAACAGATTCCAGAGCTCACCTACTAGTTTATTTTTTAAAGGCCATCAAGGACATGACTGATTCTTCAGTCAGACAGTTGTCAGTTGCCCTATAAGACTATCGATTTTATTTAAGAAATTTCTTTAAACCTCTTGATGGGGCAATAAAGTATAAACACATTACATAGCCTGACCATTACATAACATGACCATATATCTAGGCAGCCACATTGAAAATGAACTCATCGAAGAAGAATGGACAAGTTGGGGGCTTAAAGGCCGGGGTGGGTGAAAACAGTAATCCTTTTTGCAGTTTCAGTTCAGTACATCCTGTAAGACAGAAATATCCTTGAGCATTTCCTGAGGGTTATGGCCATAGTTTTTATCCTTTCTTAGTGACAAAAGTAATCAATATTAGGTCTTCCCAATTCTGAAACAGAATTGGAGTATATTTTTAACTTAGATTCAGAAATTTAATTATTACACAGAATCAAAATAGTTTACGTTTCCTTTTCCTTCTCATCTGTAGATAGTCAACTTGAGCTTTTTGCCCCTCATCTTTTAAGCACACCAGAGAAAGTTTATGACATCCAAGTTGACAGAATCCAGATAATATTAAAATACATGGGATAAGAGAAAATAGCAGATGCTAAGTTCCATCTCCTAGATGATTTTGAAAAAATAGTATGAGAGACAAATATACCCTTGTTCAAAAATTGATTTCCATATGATTAGTCAGTGATGAAAAATAGCAATTCACTTTTTAATTAAATTATTTAGATTTTTCTTTTACATGCTTGCTTTTAAATGTGTAGAATTTTTAATATATTGTTTCATTTCAGAGTTTTAAAAGAACTGAAACTGAAAAAGGGAGAGGTAAACATAGACCAAGAAATAATTGATTTTAAATTTAATTGTCTAGTTCTGCAACTGAGTGCATTATGTTTTGAAAGTATCTTGTGAAAACATATTAATGTTTAAAAAATAAGGTGCTAATTATTACATATTATTTGCTTGAGATCTCTAACACCACTTTATTGCCTTGAAGAATATATTGATTATTTAAAAGTGAATTAACCTTGAGCTTAACCCTATGGAATAGTTATTCACTGTGGCCTAAACCATCGAACAAGAATGATTTCTTACTGCCTATTTTGTGCCTGACATTGTTCAGGGATATATAATAGTGCTATGGGATATATAAAGACTTATGAGATAGTGTCTATACCTTTATGGAGCTCACAATCTCATTAGGAAGGCAAGATAAATAATTCTTAGAATTTAAATAAGAGCACGAGGCTAGTGGAAACATTTTATAAAGAAAGATTAAGTATAACATGAATTCACAGAGCTAACCCTAATATTTCCCTATTTAAGAAAAAATACTCTGAAGATAAAATGTTGTCATATTTAAGCTTTCAGAGGACTAAGATGCCATGTTGTATACTTGCTTCTTGGTCCCTTAAAGAAATGCCAAGGAAACATTTGAATAGATTTCAAGTGGATTAGAGCACAAATACCGTTCATATATACTACCAAATGTGTATTCTATTCCCACTGAAGAAATCTGCATACTATGTAAACCTTACCAATATCCTTGTTTATCTACCCATACTCAAATGAGGTCTTCACTGTAGTGTTAAATGATTGCTTCCTTGGATTCAATCTAACAAGAAAAATGACCTAAGTCAATTCAGTACAATTCAGATGTCTTATGTTTTCATTAACCCATTTTATACAAAAGTTTGAGATAATAGTCAGCTGACAGTTACAACTGTAAAAAGAATAATTCCCAAAGTGTAAGACGGAAATATCTAAAAGTATAAAAAATGGGAAAGCAATTAGGTGGAGTAGTAGACAGAGTGCCAAGTCTAGAGTCAGGAAGATTCATCTTCCTAAGTTCAAAACTGACCTTAGATACTTACTTGTGATGGGACCCTGATAAGTCACTTATCCCTATTTGCCTCAGTTTCTTCATCTGTAAAAAGATCTGGAGAAGGGCATGCAAATCACTTCACTATCTTGTCCAATACAATGCCAAATGGGGTCACAAAGAATTGGACATGACTAACAACAATTTATTTTTAATTTGAAAATTGAAAACATTCAATAACAATTTGTAAATACTAAATTTCTCAAATTTGGTTTATTAGGGATTTATTGTTTCTATTCACCATACTACAATCAAATTTTCCATTTAAAAAAAAGTCAAACATTTAAATATACCAAAAGAGTCGAAAATAGAATCTAGTGTGCTAGATTTGTGATTTTTTATAAACAATAATGAATTATGTAATCTCATTGTTTATCAATGGTTTGAATTTATGGATAATGATGGGAAACTCTTTAATTCATCCTTTGAAGAGCTTAGGTATAATACTTCAAGTTTAATTTAAAATTGGCTAATAATATTTTCATTTCTACTTCCTAAGTAATAATTATGAACTGATAAGAAAATATTAATAATGGAAAAATTATTGGAATATGTACAGTATTATGATAAGCTTTTCATTGTTTCCTCTTTTGTAATAGAATCCATTTATCTCTTCCCATTTAATCCTTAATTGCTCTGAAGATTGCATCAATTTTTTATGTTACACATTCTTCTATTGGCATACAAGCCATAGCAAGTTTAACTGTGGATAATTTATGGGATGTTCAAAGTATAAATCCAGGCTGTTATAGAACATTCTCAAATCTGTGCAGATTACCAAGACTGGGTAGAAGTTCTTCCAGACTAAAAGACAAATCTAAGGCAGACAGCCAAGTGTTATCATTCTTTCTTTTCTTTATTTACACCCAGTGTATATGTTACTGCTTTGTTATTTATACTGGTTAATCAGATTAATCAGATAACTGAAAAAAAAATTGTGCTTCAGTTTAATCAGTACAAGTAGAGACAGTGGCATCTCAAATTGTATGTGTATTTTTTTATGAAAAAAAAAACAGATAAGGTTCTATAGACAATTTGTGCATCGTCTAGTTCCTATGCATGTCTTTATGCCATTGTTACTGGCATGAGTCACAAGCTACTGCTCGTGAAATCTGAAAAATCTGAATTTCTTAAAATGTGTATATATATTTTTATATAGATAGATATAAATATATATTAAGGCCTATCTATATATAGATGCCCATATCCATATATAGTTATGACTTCATATTTTGGACATGTGAAGTAAGAGACAAAGCGAAGGAAAATATTTGAGTTAAATCAATATGTCAATTAATATCAATTAATTTGCATATAATATACAAATTTACAAAAAATAAATTAAAAAACACAAAAATATACAAAACTGATATATATCAATTAATTTATATAAATAAAACTTTTTTAACAAATTTTATTTTTCTAATTTTACCCCTACAGAATTCTTCTGAATTTTTTTCAAATGCACACTTCACCTTTTGTGTGTATATGTAATTGCAATTGGAATTCATTTCATTACTTTTGCAATTTGTCATAAATGACATTAAGCTTCTACAAATAACCAACTTGGTGAACTCCAACTTGGTTTCTTCTCTACCACGGGATGCCATTCAGGTCTTAACCTAGTTACTTTTTAAATTAATTTTGTCTTTTTTTTTAACTTAACTCTACCTTTTATTTCTTTTGTTTTTGTATCTTTAAAATCCTCACTTTCAGACTCTCCCTGCAAACAATAAATATCCTCCCTTGAAAAAAGAACTAGTTACTTTTAACGTGTTCCTTAGCTGCTACTAATGAGATGAAACAATCAGGATTCTGTATTATCTTTTAATTTATCCTGTTTACAATTAATTCATTTCGTCCTATAATTGCCTAAGTCTTGGTTCTTTTTCTCAGAACTTGGTTCAGAAATTCAGATGGTCTGTAATGTTTAGAAATTCATTTTCTTGCTGATCATTATTCTATTCTTTCTTCAAGGAAATCTGTTATCCTTGAGGGATGGGAGTGGTCTAATATCTTTACATCACCAAGCTATCATTTAAGGATGTCTGATTTTCTATCTAAAGAAGTTTGGTCCACTTTCTCTAACCTTACTGGAGTACTCAAACAATGAACATTTCTTAGCTACCTGAAAGAAGGTGGGGATTGTAGCCAGCACATTTTTCCCAGTTTCCAGTCACTCATATTGGTTTTGTTATGTATGATGTCAAGCTCTTTTAACCAATCATAAGTTGTTCCCCACAAAGCCCTGTTCTTTGTTCTGTACTCCCCAAAATTATAAAAGAAAGCTGTGCCCCTCATTCAGGGTCTTAATTTTTCTGAGGAAGCTGAGATCCTGTTTATTGGTGAGTTTATGCTTGACTAATAAATCAATCATGCTCAGAACTTTGTGCCTCAATTTACCTTATTTCAACTTTTACAAAGATCCACTGTCTGCCTCATTGCTTTTTTTTGAAACAACTGTGCATCTCTGTACCCACTTGACAGAAATGATATGTCTATAATATTAAGACTCAAGGTTTTCTTAGATAAATTTGGGCAATATAATAATTATTATTTTTTAAATATCATCAGTGTCTTAAGATCATCTACTGGTTTTTTCATTTTATAGGTGAGGATATTGAGACCTATAGTGGGAGTATTTGTTGTTGTTGCTGTTGTTTTTAATACTCTCCTGACTTTTTTGCTTCAACCTTTCTACTTATCCTGCACCCAGTTGACCAATCAGTGGCAATAGAATCTTTTTCATATGTCCCTACTCTACACCATTTATCCAATTCAAAGTACCCCTTGTTCCATAATTATGACTATTTTTTTCTATCAGATTCTATATGGTAAAGTGTAAAGAATGCTAGATTTATTATAATTATATCTTTGTTAAGTTACAGGCCTGGCTCCAACAAATTACTGTCATGTGATAATCAATAAATTCCTCATGACAGATTGTGACTCAGTTTCCTCTGCTTTAAAATAGGATTAATGATACTTGCAGTATCTACTTCACAGCCTTATTGTGAGGAAAACAATTGTGACTATAAAATTTTGTGTGATTGTGAGCTAAAAAGATAATAACCATGAAAGGTTTTCTTTTTCCTTTCCATCATATAATTATCCATTCTTTCTGATTGTTGACCACAGCTAGGTATGAAGAGAAAAATATACCCCTGTTAACTGATTTAAGCCAGAGACTATTAATCCCCTTGAATCTTAAGTAGAGGAATAGAAGTCAATATAACAAAACAAAGCCTGGAATTTAAGGGAGTTATCTCAGGGTGAAGAGATCTATCTCCCCATTGCTCTTCAGTGAAATGACATTAACAAAGTTTTTGTTTTTTCCTGGCCCAACCCAACTATGAGAAGCAGTAAATAGTCATGAAAACACAGGCACCAAAACATCTTGCTATCAACACACCAGAAGTCTTCATCACCCCACCTCTTACAGTTTACTGATTCCTGTTATAGGTATGTAATACCTATTTTAATAATTATAATTTAATAATTATATAGCCTAACACTGAGATTAATTCTCTAAAATATGTTGAAATCAGGGCAGATAGGTGGTGCAATGAAGTGAATAAAGCACCAGACTTGGAGTGAGGAGCACCTGAGTTTAAATGTGACCTCAGACACTGTGTGATCCTTGGCATGTCACTTAATCCCAGTTGCCTCTGTCCCCTACTGCCACCCTGTAATAAGAATGTAAATTTTAAAGATCTTCCCTGCCCCTAGGCTAAAGTGCACCAGAAGCCTGGGGAGGGAGGCTTGTTTTTCAGTAGATACTTTTTGATTGGCCAGTGGGTCAATAAGGTTGTTACATTCTCTGAGCCAGGAGAAGGCTATATAAGCCCTGATGTGTAGCTTTGTTTTGGGACTCACTTTGAGAAGTGTTCTGTGATTTGATCTGAATTCTGGGAAGCCGTTGTTGAGAGTCCCCCGGCTTTGAAAAACCCAGAATGTGGAAACCCAGATGTTGACTGGGTATGGATGTAATGGTTGGACAGTTTGGAAATCTGTCTACTTGATGTTTCTGTCTTGATAATTATGCCTGTATACTTTGAGGTTCAGGGTGCTGACCTTTTCTCCTGAACAAGGTAAACGATATATGTCTGACTGATTAAAGTAAGCTTGTTAACCCATTTTGAGTTGCTTTCCTTTAACAAAGCAGATCCAAGAACCTGTGTGAGCAGGCACCCTGGGGACACTGGGGTGCTTGCTGCAACACACCCAAAGAGATGTCATTAAATCATTAACATTTAAATTCAGTTAGTAGCTTAAATTGCTTTTGTGATGGATTATATGTTTATAGATTATAGATTAGATTAAAAAGAAATCTTTATGGTCATCTAGATGAAATTTCTATCCATTGTAGGAATCAATCCTCTTTCTACAACAAAGTACCTCCTGGATAAAATTTTTTAAATAGTTCTAATTTTATAAAGATATGCTTATATTAACCTAAAATCTATTTTAGGTAGACCTGTATTCATTGGTCCCAGTTATGCCCTCTGATATTCCAAAGACTGTCTACTTATTCTTATACCTATTTGAATATAATCTATCAACCATTTATTAAGCGCGTTTTGTGGGATAAGCACTAGCTAAGAGTTGAGGATACAAAGAAGAACAAACTCGCTGTCTAATTTGGGAGATGGAAACAAACAAAGAAGTAAAGAACAAGACCTAGGTATACATGGAGATAAATAACAGAGGGCAAACACAAGCATTGAGGAAGATCTGCAGGAAGAAAAGAAGGGACGGAAATAAAGAGGGATTAGAATTCCATTACAACAAGGGGGGGAAAGCCAGTGAAAATACAGTCAGGAGATGTAGTTTCTTGTGAAAAGGACAGCAAGGAAACCATTGTCTCTGGATGATTGAATGTGTGAGAGTGAGCAAGGCATTAGAGCACCATAATGGTAGGAAAGGGTCAAGTTATAAAGGGCTTTGAACACAAGCAGAGAATTTTGTGTGATAGGAAGACACTGAAGTTTAATGATTATGGAGGATGACAAGATCAGACCTACATTTTAGGAAGAATAATTTGAAGGATGAATGGAGCATGGACTAGTGTGGAAACCATATAACACTCATATCCTCAGTCTGCACACACACACAAGTATGTACATACACACATATACTTACATACACCTACAAAAATATACACACTGTGCATGTATGTATACATATATAAAGGTAGGCATGCACGCATGTGTATATATGTATGTGTACATATACACATATTATTTTTCTAATCATTTCCAGTTCTATCAACCATTCTTATATAATATGGTTATATATATAATATATTATATTATATAACATATATATTATGTAGTATAATATATAATGTGGTTTACAGACATTCAACATTGTAGTATCCCGATTCTGTTTGATTATATATTTCAAAACCCTGTTTGAATATATATTTCAAACCATCACACTTGTAATTGCACATAATACAATTATCTGACTGCCAATAGCGTAATTATCATGTCTCTACTTACAATATCATCCTATTATAGAAGCATGAGTAAATTTATCTTGGGTAACTGTCATACTGTTGATTTGTATACCCTAAATTTTTTATTTTTGTTTTTTGTTTTTCTCTTCATGAACTGCTGTTAAGCACCAGGTCTTCCCCATATGGTACTTGTGAAACTGATTTTTTTTTTATTTAACTCTAATGTTGGACTTTATATCTAACTCTATTCAACGTTGGTTTTGATATTTGAACTTTTTTCTAGTTTAGCGAGTTACTTTTTAATCATTCTGAAAGTGGTTAGGGGTGCTAGGACCCCAATAAAGCCAAAACAGAGTTGCCTGGAATGAATTTACACAGTCAAGCCATCTTTCAGTCAAGTGGCAGTTTATTACAAGGTCAGTAGTAGTGGGCAAAATTCCTCTGGGGAACTTGCAACTTAATGGGGGTGATAGGAAAGCTTATATAGACGAAGGACCTTGGGAGTATGCCAAATATACTAGTTAGGTGATTTGGAGTGGGATTAGGGAGTGGTTAGCATATACAAGTAGTTTGGGTCCTGGGATGCTGGAATGTAGGGGAAAACTCAACAGAGATAACTTTGTTGAGGGGACAAGATGGCCTGGGAAGGAGACCTTGGGCCAGGCACCAGGCAAACACTCCTTGGAACAAGTACCCATGAGATAGCTTTTATCTGAGAAATTACAGGGTCAACTCTGTGCCTGTAAGGAGAGAATTTTCAGGGGTGGGGTAGACTGGGACTGGGTTACTTAGAAATGGTCTTAGGTCTTTTGGGGGTCCAGGTTGCACCACCCCCATCAATCTCATGAGTCAGACATTAAAGTAACATTGTTAAAACCTTCTTAAAGATGTTTACTCTGGGGCGGCCAAGTAGCACAGCAAGTAAGAGCACCGGCTCCAGTGTTGAGAAGACCAGGAGATCGAATCCCGGGCTCAGACACTTAGCACCCACCCAGAAACACCTGGCCGAGTAACTTTCAGCAAGTTACTTAACCCCAATTGCTTAGGGGCAGCCAGGTGGCTCAGTGAGTAAGAGCACCGGTTCCAGTGTTGGGACGACCTGGAGATCGACCTGGAGATCGAAAACCGGGCTCAGACACTCAGCACCACACCCAGAAATAACTGGCTGTGTAACCTTGAGCAAGTTACTTAACCCCAATTGCTTAAAAAAAAAAAAAGATGTTTACTCTGGACATTAATACTTTTTGCTGACACTATTATTGGTATCCTATCTAGTTTTATAACCAGAAAAAATGTCCAGCCAAAAATGTGAGCCAAAAGTATAATACATCGATTTGGAAACTGACATTGTTTGGAGAACCTGCTTTTGTCTGGATTTCTACTTCTCTGTCTCAAGTGTTATTTGTGGTCAGCTGACCAGGCTCAGATTTCAGAGCACTGATAGGAGCCATTGGCTATGTCAACAAATATGCTACACTGCCAAACAATTACAAGGGAAAGTGTGAGGTGGGACAAGGAGGTTTTCATTCTTGTCATTCTCCATTTTAGTTTTTCCAGATTAAGAAGATAGATTTGGTTGCACAACTCTGCCTTTGGTAATTAGATAAAATGAATTCTGCCTTGTGCAAATGATGAATGACACATCAGTGTGTCCTTGTGCTTCCTTTTAAAAATGCCACTGCAGTGTATCTGGCTATTCAGTGACTTATAATCATCAGGACTCTGAAAACTATAACTACAAGAATCCCAAAGCTTTTAGAAGAATTAGTCAAGCATTGAGAACTATGAGAAATTTGTACTGTGGTTGAAAAAAAATCAGTTAAAGCTTTCTTTCTTTCTTTTTTTAATGTTCTCAAGTTATCATACTACCTGCTGGATCCAGATGACTCTGGAGGAGAAAGTGAGGCTGGTGACTTTGGACAGCCCTCCCTTACTCAAATTCAATTCAATTACAAGTCATGTCGTCATCTTCTTGATGTCATGGTCCTCTTTGAGAATAAAAGACAAACCAGAACCTGTGAATAGTGTGAGTTGTCCCCGTGGGGACCCAGCTGGCTAGTTCCAGTTGGCCAAGTCAGGTCCTTCTCCCCTCCCCGTCCTTCATCTCCCTCCCCTCCTACCCTCTCCTCTTGTCTCCCTCATGGGGTATCATACCCTTGCCTGAGAGTGTTCTGCCCAAAGGAAGGTAAATTTTGATGGCTGAAATATCTTGGGGTTTATTAGCTATATTTCTATCTTAAAGACCATGTGTTAAATCCAACACACTCTGGCTCTCAATGACTGGACAAGAGTAGGTACCGGCCAAACCACCACTTAACGGTTACCTTTTGGGGCCCCCTGGCTCAGAGTGAAGATAAATAGTAATTGTTTCTCTTTTGGCCAGCAATCCTGAGGATAATTCCCTTCCCAGTTTTGTTTTGTATTGTTTTGTTTTCTTTTATTAAAGTGGCCATCTCTTGACTCACTTCTTAAAGGGGCTTATTCGCTGAATTGGCATTGCCTCACTCAAAGTGAGAACTAGGAAGGACCTCTGCTTAAAAAAGCCAAGGTTTCCCACTGCATCCTGGTCAATCTCCAGTCATCCTTATCTATATCTGCCCACGGCACCCAGATGGCTCTAGAGGAGAAAATGAAGCTGGTGACTTTGTATAGCCCTCCCTCACTCAAATCCAATTCAATTCCGAGTCACGTCATCATCTTCTCGATGTCAGCAATAACTAAGGGCAAACCATAACCTGAAACTTACAAAAAGTAAAATTAATATTATTTTAAACTCCTCTTCCTAAAAATGCTCTTTTGAAACAAGTACACAGTTTGGAAAAAAATGTTTGTGAGTGTGGCTGTGTATGTGTGTGCATGTGTGTATGTGTTGTCTTGTATTAGACTTCTGGGATAAGGACTTCCTCTGGGGAAGACAGATTTTCCTTTTGACTCTTGCTTCCTAGGGCTAGTGTCAGCATGCCCAGAGGTGCAACTATCAAAAAGAAAAGGCTATGTCCCGATACCAGGTTTATGACTAAGGAAAGACACATGGAACAGAGACATGGGGGAGGTGAGGAACAATACCTTAATGAATTTAACTGCCATGAATAATATGTCATAACTAGGGGCCAGTTCAATATTTTATTGACAAGTAATAGAGAAGTTTGACAAGTATTGACAAGTAATAGAGAAGAGTGGGAAAAGAGAGGGAAGGCAAGAAAGGGAGAAGGGGACCCAATACACATGTCAGATACATACACAGAAATAGAATAATACTTACATAAAGGTGGCGCTGCATTGGGGAGCATAGTGGAAGCTTAGGCCCATGGGAACAACATGCTCATAGGGAGGGGAGATGTACTCTCCCAGTATCCTTCCTAGAGTGGGATATTTAAACACTGATCTTGATGCTGCCTGGACCTGGCCAATTTGATTATCAAAGTTGAGGGATTACTGGGGATTTTTGATGTACACAAATGAAGGAGTAGGGATGAGAGGAGACAAATTGTTAGTTGGCAAAAATTTTTTGGACACAAAGCTGTATTAACCTTAAAATGTCAGTATTTTTCTGTGGCCTAATCTTAGAGTAATGTTTTCCATGCATAGATTGTATGAGCTACAGCCACCCTTAAGACGAAACTGTCATGGTGATCACAAGACAGCTAGATCTTATCTCATAGTATGGTATTTGTATGGGGGGGGGTGTTTGTGTAATGTTTTAAAGTAGCTATACTGTGGATGAACTTTTATAAAATTAGTTTAAATGTGTTGTGTTTTGTTTTTTGCTTGTCCAAATGCACAAGTCAGAGGCCTGAGGGTACTGGACAGAGAGTTGGCTCCAATCAGGAAGGCAGGCCTGGGTTCAAATTTTTCCTCTGACACAGTAGCTGTGTGACTCTGGGCAAGTTACTTTACCTCTCATTGTCTAAGCAACTGCTTCCCTATGATGGTAAAGAGCTTGACCTTACTAAGGGTTCACTACACAAATGAAATTACAGCTGCAGACTCTCCTCTCACTCACTATTCCAAAAAATGAAGTAAAATCAAAGAATTCAATAAATTAAATTAAATTAAAATAGTAAAGATATATAAATGGCAATATAGGCATTCAATAGCCCTCTAGATATTTGTAGATAAATTTATTAGTAAAACATACAAAAACAGAGTATAAGTAAATTTAACGAGAGCAAAAAGAGAAACATCTCATGATAACCAAATAAACAAAATCCAATTTTATATATATGTTATATGTGTGTATAAATGTATATAAAACATTATAGATTTTACAAAAGAATATTTATTGAACTCCAACCAAGGGACATCTCATTTTCTGGAAAGGAGAAGGGATTAGGTTTATAGCTTAGCTCAGTTCCTATAGAACACAGTTCTAGCCCCAAGTCCAAACCACCTCCTCCCTTAAGTCACTGACTTCTCAGGAAAGGTGAACTTTCTGATTTCTGTACCATCCTGCCTTTAATCCTAACTCCAAGGTCGCTACTACTTGAAATTCTGACCTGTAGTGATCATCTCTGGCATCTGAAATTAAAGACAAAACAATACATAAAAACAAGCAAACACCCTGACACCCATTTTTCAGAACTGGAAGAAAATAAATGAGAGGAAAAAAAAAACAGGAAAGGAGACAGTCCTTCCCTTCTCACCACTTCAGCTCATGACAACAACTCTGGGCACAGGGAAGAATCAATGAGAAGAGACACAGCCAAAAGTTCAGGAAAACTCATCAGACCATCAATTTTTATTATTTATGATGAAATTCACACATATAGCCACCCATATTGGAGGGGGCAAGGGATAGTTCCTAAATGGCTAATGATTAATTATTTCAAGAACATGTAGTGTAACAATAAAATCCATATGAGTTAGTAGAAGATGGAGAGAGAAATTCAGTCCCTATAGGATTTTACAAAGAGGCCTAGGTCTGTTCTTCTAAATAAAAGGAAGATAGAGATCAAGATGAGTTGTGAAATATTGGGGAAATGACTAGAGATGGTCCCCTGCAAGCAAAATGCAGCAGCTAGGCTTCAGTCAGATTTCAGTTTGAAGCCTGACTAGTTTTGAGAGCCCTGCTCTCCTCTATATTGGCTAGTGAAGGGGAAGGATTGAGGGTAGGGGCTGGAGGTAAATTGGTCCTCAGCAGCAGAAGGTGATGATTAGAAATAAGGCCTGGTTATGGGTTTGCAGTGTCACTCAAAAATATATCTCCAAACTTACCCCCACCTACCTTTCCATATGAATGTCATTTTCTTTTTCTCTCTATGTTACAGTCAAATTAGCCAACTGGCTTTCTTGACATGTTATATACTGTCTCCATGCCCTTTACAGAATCTGTCCTTTCTGCCTCCTATCTGGAAGACATTACTTCCTTAATTTTGCCTCTTAGAATGACTGTCTTCCTTGAAGACTTTGCTTATATGACACATTGTAAGTGATGCTTTTACTAGGACACATTATATGTCTTCAGTAGAATATAAGGTCTTTGAGGGAAAAGATTTTTTCATGTTTATTTCTGTATGCCTGGTACCTGGCATTTAATTAATAAATATTTGTTGAATTTCTTGTAAATTTGTCAAATTTGCTCATTTTTATTTATTTTCACTGGTTTTCTTTGGTCTTTCATGGGTGATGGTGACATTTGAAATGTGTAAAAGGTGTGACCACAGCTGTTTATAAAATTACCCTTCTGGTATCTTTTGTTCCTTATTCACAACAGTAATTAAAAGGCCCATGCTTCTAGGCAAGGCAGACAATGTAACAGGAACAAAACTTGTATTTGTTGTGAAATAATGATCTGGTCATAAACATTTAATAAGTATGTACTATGTGCTATACACTGTGACAGACTCTAATCAGATAAACATGAAAAAGATAGTCCCTGTCTTCAAGGAGCTTATAATCTAATGAGGAGGTTGAAAAGAGGTAAGGGGAGGAAAAACACCCTTGCTTAGGAGTATGATGGAGAAGTCTAAAGGAAGACAACTGTGTGAAAATGAAGAGATAGCTCGTCTGGGAACCCTAATTAAGTGGAAATTCTGGCAAGAGCTCTCCCCTCCACCCTCCAATAAGAGGGGTCAATCAGAGCTGCTATAGCTAAGAATGTATAATTAATATATCCATAATCTTTTGGCAAGCATATGGTTTGCATTTGAACAATGTGGTCAAGCCATCAGAGTTGTGCTCTCTGAAGCAGATTTTGAATGCTTGACAGTTTAGGTTGAATAAGAACCTCAGTGTCTGGTACTTTATCCTGCCAGGTGATCTTCAGAATCTTCCTGAGACAATTCAAATGGAAGCCATTCCGTTTCCTCGCATATACACACATAATACACACTTGCTATTGAGACATTTTTATTTGGGGATTTCTTAGCAAAGATTGTGGAGCAGTTGGCCATTTCCTTCTCTGGTTCATTTTACAGTTGAAGAAACTGAGGCAAGCAGGGTTAAGGTACTTATGCAGGGTCATATGCAGCTCTTGAGTATCTGAAGCCAGTTAACTCAGAAAGATGAGTCTTCCTGATTCCAGGCCTGGTACTCCATCCACTGTACCCCCAAGCTGCCTCATATATACACAAATACGCACATATGCTATGTTTTCATGCTATGTACATGTGTAAATGACTATTTATTGTATATACATATGCATGCTTGAATTTGTTTATATTAAAGTGCTAAGTTAAAATTTTATTCTTATAACCTACAGGGAATCACCAATAACTTGTTGCCAATTTAAATTTTTGAACACAAAGAGATTATGATTTACTCATGGTTGCATAGCTAATATGTGTCTGTAAAGGAACTGGAATTCAGTTCTTCTCAACTCTATCCACACACCATACTGCTATACTATATGCCTGAAATAATACTAAAATTATTTAATATGTTAGTAAAAAAAAAAGCCCACACATGTTCATTCTTGCTTTGTTATCTAGCCCCAAAACAGCATATTGAATTTTTTTTAAACTTGTTTTGAAATGTTCAGTTTTCAGATAATAAAATGGAAAGGAAATGAACACTTGGCCATGTTTATGCTTGTCCATGTAAAAATTGTATTTGAGATTCTCACACTATGCAATGATTTCCTCTACTTTTCCACTCCATTATGAAGGGTTACAGTATTAAATCTCAGGTTATTTCCCACCAAATCTCCTTCAGCATAGATTTGGCACTAATTATTAAGAAGAACAATAGATAGAATTCAATCTACAGAAATTCAGCGTAGACCTAGAGCAATAAGCTGTTTTTTTTTTCTTTTTCCAGTACTGTTTAGTTGTTTGTGATCTCATCCTGTACTCATTACTCTTTTCAGTGAATAGAAAATTGACATTTGTCAGTCACACAAACGATACATATCATTCAATAAACAAACACACACAAGACGACAAAGCTGTCTGGGACTACTTTGTAATTTCACATATCTTGTTCATCCCCATCCACCTCATTTCTTTACCTTATTGTATGAGTGAATAGACTGCAAAAAAGGCAAAAAATCTTAGAGAAATAGTTAGTTGTTACATAAAGATAAGCCAACGTTCTTTGAAATTCATAGTACTATAAATATTTTGCTCCAGGCCTCTACTAAAGGTGTGGCAAGTGAGGTATCACTATAAAATGTGCTTTAGGGAGGAGCATTACAACATCACTAAAAAAAAAAAAATAGAACTGGATCATCTTCATTCCTTACTTCTTTTTGCCTACCCCTCACAAAACGCAAAATTTGTGCCCCTCCTGCCCCCAATACTAGGTGGAGATCATCCCTCCTCTCTGCTTTCTGACAAACTCCCCCAATCTAAATAAAATCATCTCATCCTATCACTTCCTACTACAGAATAAAAATACCTTGCATTAACTGATCACCTCATCAAGAAAATATTCACTGTGGACTCTCTGAAACAGGTACTTATCAGAATAGTGGGGTGACAAGATGAAATGTATTATTGTGGAGACAAAAATGTCCCGGGTTAGAATTCTGACTCTGGAATTTGTTGACAATGTGATCTTTGCTTAAGCAATTGCATCTCAGTTTTTCATCTTTAGATGGGAAACGGGACCAGAAAAACTCTAAGTAACCCCTAAATGTCATATTTTTGTGTCCCTAAATTACAGACATAATCCCTCATTCGAAAGCTTTATAATCATATAGTATTCAATTATTCATTCTTGATGATCTCATTAGCTTACATGGGTTAAATTTTCTTCTCAATACATTGTCTTCCAGATCGATATAATTCTGCCCTTATCACTACTCTACTGAGCTAGTCTCTTGTGGCCAACTGCCTGTTTCACATTTCAAACTGTATGTCCTCTAGGTAATTTGAACTTGATATATATATATATATATATATATATATATATATATATATATATGTCATTACCTTTCTTCCTGATCTCACCCAATTTCTACAAAAGGCATTACTTCCTTCCAGTTACCCATGTCCACAGGCTTAAAAATCATCCTTGATACCTCATTATAACTCATCATCCAGATTTTCATTTACTCTTAAGTCATAGAGGTAGATTAATAAAAAATATCACTCATCCCATTAACTCTCTCTACTCAGATGACCAACGCCCAAGTTCAAATTCTCATCATCTCTTACCTGGATTATTTAAATAGCCTCTTAAATTCTCTCTCTACGTCAGCTCTCTTCTACTTTTAGCTTATTGTCTAATTAATTGTCAAACTAATATTCTTAAAACACATTTCTCACTGTATCATTCTATGACTGAACAAACATCAGAACCTCTCTCCATTGTGTCTAGGGTCAAATATAAATTCTGTTCTTTACTGTTTGGTCCCAGATTACCTTTCCAAAATTATTGCACATTTATCACCTTCTCACATATTCTGTCTCTAAATCAGTTGTTCTAATGGTATGGAAAGGGCAGATAAGTAACTCAGTGAATAGAGTGCTAGGCCTGGAGTCAGGAAGACATCTTCCTGCATTTAGTTCTGGCCTCAGATACTTACATTGTAACCCTAGGTAAATCACTTAACCCTGTTTGCCTTAGTTTTCTCATCTGTAAAATAGCTGGACAAGAAAATCTCAAACCACTAGAGTATCTTTGCCAAGAAAATCCCAAATGGGGTCACAAGGAGTTGGGTATGACTGAAAAAAAGACCTAATGAATGTTACATACACTATATTTATTAGAATAAGCAAGAAAAAAACTAGTTCAGGGGAAAATTGTAAGAATTAGGGCTATTTTCTTGGAGGAAAGAGAACAAAGTATTAATACTGACTCAAGTCAAAGGATTACTGAAACTAACCAAAGACTGGACAAAAAGTATTACGTCAAATGACTACATACAGAGTGAAAAGGCATGAAGATTATAATTGAATAATCTCAAATTTGGTCAGAACTTCAGAGTACAATTATGTTATATCAAGTTGAGAATTTATTCTAGATTAACCCCAGTTTGGGGTTGGCTTTCCCAGTAGATATTTGGTATTAAATATCATGTCACAGAAGCTACATTTGTCCTCTTGGCTTTACAACTCATATAGAAACCAATGGGAATAGACTAGGTATTGAATTGAGGAATATTTTCAGTGAATCTCCTGACATATGAGTATTTTCCAATAGGAAAATGTCCTCTATAGACAATAGTGGGAGGATTGATTGAAATGACGGAGGAAACAAAGGTTCAGAGGTTCCAAGAATATAGATTTGTTAAGCAATGCATGCCAATTGCATAGCAAACTGGGACCAGGCCTTCTTTAACTTGGCACTGGACCGCAAATACAAGGAGAGTAATTTTTATGCATTAAAAGAAAACAATAATAAACCAGGATAAACAATTTTATGTAATCTGATTTCTAATTGGAGGAAATATTAGGGACTTTCCAAGTTAGGAGGGAGAAAACAGATGTTAAATTTCCTGAAATCAGAAAAAGAGGTTCCCCACTCCCCCCATGTGTCTGTATTTAATCAAAGAAACAAAGAAACAGGAAATGATTACTATGTACAGGGCTATTTTTCAGATGAGATATATAAGTTGCTTGAGACATGTAATTTTCAGAAAATTCTTTTCCTCAGTCTTTGGATCCGACAGGGTTTCTGGTCCGCATAACCTGGGTCCTTAGTTCAGGGTCTCTAAGCAACAGGTAGAGGTCGTCCAGTTTCCAAGTCAAATAGGGCTAGGTTAAAACAATGCAATAAACTTTTATCACAATTCCTATAATTGAATAAAGTTTTTCTCACGAGACAGAAATTAGACTAGTCCATTATTTGAATAGAAAAGGAACTGTGATAGATTCAAAATTGAGTCACGAGATGGAGTTAGTATGTTTCCCATAATTCCCAAAATTTTCTCAAGACACCAAATATGTATATAGTAATACGTAACTTTGATTTAATTTTTCATAGAAAAATGAAAAAGATCCTATCATGTAAACCATAATTCATGTAAGTACTGTCCTTCAGAATCTTTGTTGACAGTCTGTCTTGAAGGATCAATACATGGGTATTCAGAGGAGCTTTCCTAAGTGATTTAAAAAGCAATAGATTTCCTTAATTCATCAGCTGTTATTAAATTAGTGTGTTCTCTCATCTGTCACCGTTTCTTTTAAAGAAAATTTTACAGCTTTGTGTGTCTGTTGGATTTATAATCACAATTTTCTTTAAATCCAAGTATCTCTTTTACAGATGTTCTAAATTTGTTTTAAAATGGAAACAAGATTAAACATGACAATTCTAACACATTGGGGGAAGAAGAGAGGACTAGGGCATTGCTTGATATGCATTTCCCAGTATTACAAGTAATAGTAATATAGGAAAGATTCCTCTCCACCATTTATCTCACGGAGAAATAGAATAGTACTATTTAGACCTTTGTGTTTTATGAAGCTCAAAAATGGTCCTGAGAAAGTGTTGTACTTGCCTCTTCTCTTATAATTCAGGCTTGTCCTTGTCATGATACTCCCAACTTCTCAACAAGAGAGAGCTGTAAGCATTCTTGTCTTTATGGAAAAGAACTCTGTAAGGAAAACAAACAAACAGAAATCCACAAGTTCACTGCCAAACCCTTTTCCAGTTAATGGGAAATTCAAAATTTATTCTTAAGTGATGAGGAGTATAATATAATTTTTTTCCTACAGAAAACATCCCAATGTATTCATCTAGAAAAAAATTCTTTTATTTCATAATACCTGCTATCTTTCACCAGTAATTCAAATTTTAGGTGAAAAAAAATTTTTTTAAATATTAAGTTTATATCACTAAGTAATCTCATAAATCAAACATATACATTCCTGGACAAGATTACTTACCATGAGAAGGTGAACACAAAATTAATTGCAATGAGACTTTAATATTTAATAATACACATATGCATGTTTATATATTAAATTATTGATTCACTCTCCAAGTAGGTTATGTAAGTATTTATATATGTATATAGGTGTATATGTGTCTATACATCTAAAGTCTCATTTAAATAAATTTGCTACAAAGACAGACTTGGAAGCAGTCTCATTCTCTGTATTGGGTTGAAAGCATTCAATAGCTTTATGTAGGGTAATTTGTCCCTACCCCTCCTACTCCTTTCCCGCCCCTCCCCCCCCAAAGGAGCAGCAAAAGTTAAGGATTTCATACATCCAAGTG
>NW_027187282.1:4399474-4434969 GCF_028583685.1 Petaurus breviceps papuanus | reverse complement strand
CTGGGTGGTTGCTGTGAGTGGGGAGAGGAGGACCTTTGCCTGAGGTAGCCTGTTCTGTTTTAAAGGCTTGAAAATGTGGGTGCTTTCTACTTTATCTACCTGTGCCAATGTCATAACTACTCTGATGGCTTTCACTTTCTGGTTTTGGGACTCAGTCTTTTGGTATCTTAATAAATTTTCCAGCTTATTCCCCCATATGGAAAGCATGATGTATTTTGTGATGGATAATTATATCAGCATATCTGTAATCTCCATAGGCATTGTGAATATGGCATTGCTGATACACCATAGCACAGCATATTTTGAATACATTAATGTTTTCTTAAAGTGATTGTGTCTTTAATAATGAATATTTGAAAGCAAACTGAATTGCATTTCACTGGGATGGTACTAATACAATGCTGGGAAGAAAGCCTGGAATCCAAGCTGTTTGAAAATTTTCCTAAAATCATCATTTGGCCATGTTTGTGTCACCAATTACAATGACCACTTGAGGATTCAAGATCTGAAATAAAACAAGTTAATCAGTTTAAAATCTTTCTGGATTAAATTTTATTCTGTTTTTCGACAATCTAATCCTGGCTTGAAACTATAGCTAAAGAACTTAAAATTATTAAAATTGTTCCATCTTGGGCCTGAAATAGGCCGTGTGCTATTTAGGAACAGCAGCTGCCAGATGGTACCCATATCTTGCAGTATATATGTGTTCTGTGCACACCCCTGCTTAACTGTGTTTGGCACAGAGATGAGCTAATGTTAATCCCTGCTAGTCTTTGCTTTAATGATTGACAGGCTTGAAGAATTTTTCCTACCTTTGACTGTATTGTAGTGAGGATCACCTAATGTCCAGGAAGTGCAAAACTTAATCTAGGGGCGGCTAGGTGGCACAGTGAGTAAGAGAGCTGGTCCCTGAGTCAGAAGGACCCGGGATCAGTTCTGGTCTCAGATACTTAACACTCACACACACACACACACACACACACACAAACTGGCCGTGTAACCTTGGGCAAGTTACTTAACCCCAATTGCTTTATTTAAAAAAAAACACAATCCAATGAATGTACCACAAGAGCTTTGGAAAATTCAAAGATTGGTTCTAGAAGCATGAATCTCGAACCAAAGATTCAATCATCAGATAAGTTTAGACATTCCATTTAATGAAAATCATCAATTTAATGCTCTTCCTAGGAATAATATGTTCCCTAAAAAATATAATTGAACATATGAAATTATGTCTTTTATTGGATAGAAACAACAATGAAACTATTTTATTTTTTAATAATATTTTATTTTCCCCAATTACATGTCAAAACATTTAACATTTTTTTTAAGTTTCGAGTTCTAAATTCTATCCCTCCCTCCCTCTCTCTGCTCCCCTCTCCCTGAGACAGTAAGCAATCTGATATAGGTTATATGTGTATGTAGCAGCAAGCACCCCAAGCGTCCTCAGGGTTGCTTCCACCACAGGCTCTTGGATCTGCTTTGATAAAGGAAAGCAACTCAAAATGGGTTAACAAGCTTACTTTAATCAGTCAGACATATATCGTTTGCCTTGTTCAGGGGAAAAGGCCAGCACCCCGAACTTCAAAGTACACAGACAGAATTATCAAGACAGAAACAGATCTAGTAGACAGATTTCAAACTGTCCAACCATTACATCCATACCCAGTCAACATCTGGGTTTCAACATCTGGGTTTTTTCAAAGCTGGGGGGCTCAGGACAACGGCTTCCCAGAATCCATATCAAATCACAGAACACTTCTCAAAGTGAGCCCCCAAAACAAAGCTACACATCAGGGCTTATATAGCCTTCTCCTGGCTCAGAGAATGTAACAACCTTTTGGACCCACTGGCCAATCAAAAAGTATCTACTGAAAAACAAGCCTCCCACCCCAGGCTCCAGGTGCACTTTAGCCTAGGGGCAGGGAAGATCTTTAAAATTTACATTGCCATTACAGTGTACAATCATGTAAAACATATTTCCATATTAGTCATTTTGTGGAAGAAAACTAGGAAGGAAGGAAAATAGAATGCTTCAGTCTATATTCAGACACCACCAGTTCTTTCTCTGGAGGTAGATTCTATTTTCATCATAAGTCCTTTGGGATCGTCTTGAATTATTGTATTGCTGAGAATAGCTAAGTTGATGATAATACAATATTGCTGTCATCATGTACAATATTCTCCTGGTTCTACTCACTTCACTTTGTTCATGTGAGTCTTTCCAGGTTTTTCTGAAATCATCCTGCTTGTCATTTCTTATAGCACATTAGAATTCCATAATAATCATATAACCACAACTTGTTCAGTCATGGGCATCCCTTCAATTTCCAATTCTTAACCACCACAAAAGAGCTGCTATAAATATTTTTATATATCTAGGTCTTTTTCCTTTTTTATCTCTTTGGCATACAGACTAGTGGTAGTATTGCTGAGTTAAAGGGCATGTACAGTTCTTTGAGCATAGTTCCAAATTGTTCTTCAGAATGGTTGGATCAGTTCACAAGTCCACCAGTGGTGTACTGGTGTCCCAGTTTTCCCATACCCCCTCCAACATTTATCATTTTCCTCTTTTGTCATATTAGCCAATCTGATAGGTGAGAGATGGTATCTCAAAGTCATTTTAATTTGCATTTCTCTGACCAACAGTGATTTAGCACATTTTTTTTCATATGACTATAGATCACTTTGCTTTCTTTGTCTGAAAACTGCCTTTTTATATCCTTTGACCATTTACCAATTGGGAAATGGCTTGTATTCTTATAAACGACTTATAAATTTGACTCAGTCAATGAAAGCATTTTAAATTATTTTGACTTACTAGAACTATGAAGAACTACTAGAACTTCACCATGGATGGCTGGTGGGAAAAAATTGTCATTAAGCACAATTTTAAAAGATGACATTCATTTGAATGATTTGGGGGATTTTGAAAATAGCAACGGTTGAATCAATGTTCCAATCCCCACAAAAGGCTAAAAGGATAGTTAGCACTATTGCAGTCAGTACAGCTGAAACTTTAAAAGGTTTCAGTTTAACAAATATAATTTGTACAAGGGTGAGAAATAGTTTAATAGTAGATCACATAGCAGATTCAATGACAATAAATGTAGTAGGTAAAGAGTTAGCAGATTGGGATGCTACTCTAGTTCTCCAATCATGATCGAATTTTAAGCACAGGTTGGCTAAGTATACAAGTTCTACAAAAAAAAATTTTAAGTGGTTATGAGAGAATCATTTGAAGATGTGGAATTTACAATAAAGAATGTTACATATTTTATTATTACAAATTGTGTGCTATATATCCTTTATCCATAAAATTTACCATAAATTTATGTACTTACAGTTTCATGGGAGGCAGGGGGGGGCAAGTTGTTAAAGATCATCAGAACACCAGTAACTAAAACCCCCAGTTATTTTTCAAACTGGAGCATTTTCATTCCTTTACTTGTGAAGTAATTTCTTGTAGTCAGGTATATGGATCTTCATTTGATTTCAGTCAGCCGGATGCTGAGAGCCTGGCAAGATCTTTTGGGATTCTGACTCTGTTATCAGATGTGTTAGCCATCCCTCCCAGCTTGGGGTCATCTAACAAATTGGATGGACATGCCACGTATGCTCATCTGACTTACGCTATCCACTGAGGCACTGATGAAAATGTTAAACACCGAGAGGGGTACTGCTTCCTGGGGCACTGCAGATCCTCCTCAGTAATCCCTCTCTCGCTCCAAACCGTTTTGTGTCCATCTCATTGTTTCTTTGTCTAGAGCACCGAGTACATCTCGCCATGTTTTCCACTAGAATAATATGAGATATTCTCTCGAATGCTTCAGTCAAATGTTTCCCCAACATTTCCTCACCTTCCGGTTTTAGTGGAACTGGCCGCGACCTGTTTTTGATAAAAGATATTCCCTAACCACCTCTTTAATATTCATATTTCATCTTGAGTGCTCATGTAGGCAATAGGACTCCCTGTTATTCCCGTTTCGGAAAGACTAGGCGCGAGTTATGCTGGCGTCTTATTCGGGGCGTTATTTGGAAGAGGACGGGGGCAGAGCCCCAAAGAAAGAAAGTGACTTGCGGGGGGAGGGAGGCTCTCAGCGATCATCAGAATCGGACCTCGGTTTTTGTGAGCCCTGAACTTTTGCGGAGACTGAGTGGGAAGTGGAAGGCACCACCGAGCACACTCAAAAAGCACTTTAAAGTGCTACATTAATGTCAGTTCTCGTCCTTCACGCTATTGGAGTTTGAGCTACTTGAGGGCAGAGACTATTCCCTTTTGGATCGCCAGCACGAAACAGTGCCCGACGCAAGATTCCGGACATAATGAGTGTCCAATGACTTTCGGGGGACCCTTGGGTCTTTTCTAGATGGCGCAGCCTGTACGGGAAAGTTCACGCCAAGCCAAGGCTTCGCTAGGCCAGGCTCAGCTGACTGGCATCCCGGCCCTCTCCTTCTTTCTTTCTTCTGCGCTTGGGCGCCTAAGATTTCACAGCCTGGGGCTCTCCCGACCCAGGGTGCCCAGGCGCGGCAGTGTGCACGTGCATAGGATTGCAGAGGGAAACCTCAAGAGGGGAACGAGGAGGGAGGAAGGGACACAGCTCACACTCCGCACGTACCACTTCGGTAGCTGGCAGGCGTGACAAAGCCTGAAGACGCTCCGGGAGGCCGGCCAATCATCGGGGAAGCGGCTTCTCTCCGCGTCTTACCATTGGGGCACAGAGGCGCCTGGGGCGGAGCTTGGCTGAAGGGGCGGAACGCTTTTGCCCATTCCTGGGGACGTCTGAACTCGCGGAGGAGCCTTCTCTCTGGCGACGGGGCGGGGACGAAGCGGTCCGGAGCCCGTCCTGGCCACGCAACTCGTTCATTGGCTGAGAGGCAGCAGGGGCGGGCCGGGGCTCTGGTGAGCTGGGGGGTGTGGCTGCCGGGGCTAGTGCGCGGCGCTCGGACAGGACTGACCAGCATTGACCCTCTGTTCGGCTGGCCTGAGTACGCGGGCTCAATGGCCGCGGCTCCTGCGACTCTGTGGGGCCGACTCTGGGTGCGCGCGGCGCTTAGCACCCGCTGTGGCTCCGGGGTACCTGGCACTGGGGGCGAGGGACCCGGGGCTGGGGGCGCCGAGCCCCAAGGCCGCCGCCGCCACCTCAGCGCCGCCGAGCAGCCGCAGCGGGCTGTCCCCCAGACCCCCGGCGCCCGTCTGGACAACAAGAGCTTCCTCTGGGCGCGCTACAACGAGATGAAGCGCCTGGTGCAGGGTGAGCGCGTGGGGCGCTGCCCCCCACCCCCCCTCCTCTTCTGCCCCTTCTCTCTCCTCTCTTTCCCCTCCCTGTCCCCCCCCCCCCCCCCGGCAAAGTGAAGCGGGGCTTCCGGGGGGGGGGGGGGGGGGGCTCGGGTGACGTCCGTTTTGCCCAGGCCCAGCCCCCTGCTTCCAGACGCGTACCCCAGGGGCCTTCCTTGGATCTCTCCTTGTTGCCAGTAAAGCCCTGTACAAAGAAAGAAATGGTACTTGTACCTACCCGCACTGACTGGTTAATTTGGGAGCTGTGTGGTATCTTCCAAACCTTACCCCACCCCCAGTGATTGGTCTGTGGGATCAGAGATTTAAAACTGGAGGGGGACCTTAGAGCCCCTTCCAGGCCCAAAAGAGACCACCGGGCTTGACCAAGTTTACCCACTGGTAGCAAGTGATGGGAAAAAAAGGTGAGAATTAAGGGTCCCAGACTTCCATCCTTCGTACTATTCCTGCCCTGTTCGTTATGAACTTTGATGCATCGTGGCTCTCTTTACCCAGTGCCTGGAAGCCCGCCTACCCCTCTTCTTTTCTTCTAGTGTTTGAAAGTACTACGATATGCCTCAGGAAATGCTTACATCCAGTAGCACCCAATGGATGTGCACATGGTGAGGTGAACGGGTCTGGTTATGCTGTCGGTGTTGAATGGGGTGGGGGAGCTGCAGTGTAGTGGGGATGGGGGTGAGGACGGGGAGGAAGGTAATTTTTCTCCCAGTGTAATTTCTTTAGTTCAGAGAGGGAGAGCGAGAACCCCCACTAACTACAGCTGTTCTTGTGGAGTAGGACACCAGGGTTGGAAGTTTTGCAACCTCCTCTACCCTTTTTTTTTTCCTCTGGGGAAAATTATGGTTGATAATCCTAGAATAAATTCATCCACTTTCAAATTTAGGGTCCACAGATAGCATTTGAAGGCTCCTCTAGGTTGTGGTTTCTGTCTTGTCTTACCACACAACCACTGAGCATTTATTAAGCACTTTTTAATAACATTGAAAAGTGAATAAAATAGGCCTCCCACAAAAAGGACTCCTGAATGTCCTTCCTGAAGCCTTTCTCAGCACCTTTCCTAGTACATATGATTGAAGTAGAAAGTATGACAGCTTCTGAAGCTTTTTTTTAATCAAATGCTTTATTAACTTCTAGTTTACACCATTCATTTCCACAAGATTTTGAGTTACAAATTTTCTCCCCGTTTTTCCCCTACCCACCACCCCAAAATAGCGATCACACTGGATATCCCCTCCTCCAATCTGCTCTTCTCCCATATCTTCTCCCGTATCCCCTCCAACTTTCCAGTAGGGCATGGTGGATCTCTATGCCCCAGTACTTGTATATCTTATTTCCCAGTTACATGTAGAATAATATTAATAATAGTGTATATATATATATATATTTAAACATTTGATTTTAAAACTTTCAATTCCAGATTCATTCCCTTCCTCCCTTGTCACCCACCCTTACTGGGAAGATAAGCAGTTCAGTATAGGTTGTACATGTGTGGCTAATGCAAAACATTAATACAGTAGATATATTGTAAAAGACTGACTATATTTCCCTCCCTCCTATCCCACCTCCCACTTGTTCTATTCTCTACTTTGATCCTGTCCCTTTTCAAAAGTGGGTGCTCCAAACTTCCCTCCCCCCCCCCCAGCCTGCCATCCCTTCCATCATCCCCCCTCTCATCCCCTTCCCCCCCTACTCTCCTGGAGGGTGAGATACCCTATTTAGTGTGTATGTCATTCCCTCCTCAAGCCAAATTCAATGAGAATAAGGTTGACCCATTCCCTTTTGCCTTCCTATTCTTCCCCTCCATTATAACCATTTTCCCTTGCCTCTTCTATATGAGATAGTTTACCCCATTCTGTCTCTCCCCCTCTCCTCTCATTATATTCCTCTCTACCCTCTTAATTTCACCTTTTAAGTATCATCCCTTCCTATTAAATTGGTCCTGTGCCCTCTATCTATGTATACCTGTAAACATATATACACACATTCACATATGTATTCATATGCCCATATACCCTCCAATATAGACATATATATTCCCTTCAACTATTTTCATACTGAGAAAAGTTTCATAAGTTACAATTATTGTTTTTCCATGTAGGAATGTTAATAGTTCAACTTTGATAAGTTCCTTATGATTCCTTTTCCCTGTTTACCTTCTCATGCTTCTCTTGCTTCTTGTATCTGAATGTCAAATTTTCTATTCAACTCTGGTTTTTTCAGCAAGAATGCTTGAAAGTCCTCTATTTCATTTAATGACCAGATTTTCCATCTTGAAACATGATAATGGTAGGTGATTCTTGGTTTTAATCCCAGCTCCTTTACCCTCCGGAATATAATATTCCAAGCCCTTTGATCCCTCTGTGTAGAAGCTGCCAGATCCTGAGTTATCCTGATTGTGTTTCCACAATATTCAAATTGTTTCATCCTGGCTGCTTGTAATATTCTCTCCTTGATCTGGGAATTTCAGTACCTGGCTATAATATTCCTAGGAGTTTTCTTTTTGGGATCTTTTTCAGGAGGTGATCGGTGGATTCTTTCAACCTCTATTTTGCCCTCTGGTTCTAAAACATCAGGGCAATTTTCCTTGAGAATTTCTTGAAGCATGATTTCTAGGTTCTTTTTTTGATCATGGCTTTCAGGTAGTCCAATCATTTTTAAATTATCTCTCCTGGATCTATTTTCCAGGTCAGTGGTTTTCCCAATGAGATATTTCACATTGCCTTCTATTTTTTCATTGTTTGGATCTGTTTAATAGTATCTTGATTTCTCATAAAGTCACTAGCTTCCATTTGCTCCAATCTAATTCTGAAGGAATGATTCTCTTCATTGAGCTTTTGAGATTCTTTTTCCATCTGGCAAATTTGACTTTTTAAGGCATTCTTCTCCTCATTGCCTTTTTGAGCCTCTTTTGCCATTTGAGTTAGTCTATTTTTAAGGTGTTATTTTCTTCAGTCAGGTTGTTGATTCTCATTTCATAATTTTCTTGCATAGTTCTCTTTTCTCTTCCCAATTTTTCCTCCACTTCTCTTATTTGGTTTTCAAAATCCTTCTCTTTTTTTTTTTTTTGCTTTTTGGAGGGCAGCTGGGGTTAAGTGATGTGCCCAAAGTCACATGGCTAGTTTTTGTGTTAAGTGTCTGAGTCCAGATTTGAACTCAGGTCCTCCTGACTCCAGGGCCAGTACTCTAATCACTGTGCCACCTAACCGCCCCCAAAATCCCTCTTAAGGTCCTCTATGGCCTGTAACCATCTTGTATTTTTCTTGGAAGCTTTTGGAGCAGGAGTTCTGACTTTTCTGTCTTCCTCCTGTTCAATGCTTTGATCTTTTTTGTCCCCAAAATAGGAGTGTAAAATTGGGTTGCTCTGCTTGCTTTGCTTCCCTCGTTTGCTCATGTTGCCATTTAATTACTTGAATTTTTGGCTTTTTGCCACAGTAGGACTCTGCTACCAGATAGGGGAGCTTCATACCAAATACTGGGGTTTTCTCAGCTGCCGAAGGTATTAGTTGGGTACCCTCTCTGAAGCCTCCATACACTCTGACAATCTGGTCGTGCACCCCAGGATCTCCACTGTAGACCACAATCCATATCCAAGAAGGTTAAAGCAAGAGTGGTTACCCCTCAGACTGGTTGCTTGGTCCCCCTACAATTTGCAGGCCAGGAACTGAAGCTGCCATGTGGCAGCGGCTGCATGGCCATGGCGCCTCAACGGCTTCTTCTTCCAGGGGATAAAGGCCAACTGCACTCCCAAACTACTGGTTCCCAAAGTCCACACTGCACTGACCTCTCACTTTGTCCTTAGCATCTATGGGTTGATAATTCTGGAAACTGCCACAGCTGCTGGTGATCTGAAGTCCCTCCAGCCAGTGGCTGGTTGTGGCCATACTGAGGCTAAAACCTCGGGCTCAAGCGGCTCAAGCAGGGCTGGGGTGGACTCCCAACACACTGTGCTGGCCAAGTCCTGCCAGCTTGCTGGGCTGTCCTTAGCAGGAAGTTAGCTTCTCTGTGTCATTTTGTGGGTTCTGTAGCTCTGAAGTTTATTCAGAGTCACCTTTTACATGAATTGGAGGAGGTGGAAGCAGGAGCCCCACAAAAGTCCTGTTTCTAATCCACCATCTTGACTCCACCCCCACTTCTGAAGCTTTTGAGGTCTGGGTATTTGAGGTTGACTTGTTAGCCAGAGGGGTGTGAGAGAGAGTAAGCTACTGGCTACTTTTATTGCTGGAGCAGGCATCTCTGGAAACCACCTGGAAATGTGAAAGCTTATTTTTCCCCTGAAGGAGATGAATCCTTGAATCATCCCAGCACTAAAAGATTTTGCCTTTCCAATGGATCTTTCTCTACTTTTTTTTCCCTGAAAATTAAGTTGTTTGCCTTTGGAAAAAGGACTGGTAAGTAAACTCAGAGGAAAATGTCATTTGTAAGTAAGCTAAAACAGACAAAAGCAAATAACCTTTCTTTTAAGAGTATTTTCACTTGTAATTTACTAGTTCATAGCACCTAATGTATTCTGAAATTCCATCCTCTTAGGATCCTGAATATTTGTGCAGGGTTTAAACCACGTAGACTGTACCAAGTTCCTGAACCTGTTAGCTTTTTAAGTTCTATTCTGGGTCTTTGTGGAGGCAGTGAAGAAAGGAGGAGACCTAATAATGTGGTTAGGTTGGAGGAAAATAACTGATAACCCTGATCCTGTTTCTAACCTTTGAAGCTCCATCATAACAATTATTCACATCTCTCTAGCACTTCCCAAATCCTAAAGCACTCTTAACATCTAGCTCCTTTGACACTCACAACCAATCCTCTGAGAGAGAACATAAACCTTCCTCCCTTTCCCAGGACTTATACAATACCTGTGATTTCAGCATTGCCTTCTGATCCTTGTGTGACTCTTGAGCAGGGACCTACCTTTCCTGAGGGCCTTCATTTAGTTCTTTGGACATTGCATAGCTACCAAGGGAGAACATGGACTTGGCCATTGGTTCCATTGGCCATCTTGCTGCATGATGGACTTGAAGGTAGAAAGGCCTGGGTTCATATCCCATTTCTGTCACTTATGAAGTGTATGGCCTTAACAAGTAACTTAATCTATCTTCAGAGCTCTAAACCTCAGTTTCCTCATCTGTAAAATGGGGATAATACCTAGAACCTACTACTATTATAACAACAATCATTTATTAAGTGCCAGTCAGAGTACTAGGATCTAGGGCTATTATATCAACAACAAAAAAACAGTACCTGCCCTCAAGGAGTTTACATTCTGTTGTAGTAAAATAGCATATACATAGAAAATTAAACACAAACGATATATAAAGTAGTTTCTGGGGAAGGCCAGAAAACTGCTAGGTAACACAGTGGAATCAGGAAGACCTGAATTCAAATCCTGATTCAGACACATACTAGCTGAATGACCCTGGACAAGTCACTCTACCTCTGCCTCAATTTCCTCAACTGTAAAATGGAGTTCATAATAGCACCTCCTTGTCAGGGTGGTTGTGAGGATCAAATAAGATAATAATTGTAAAGGGTTTAGCATGGTGTTCTTCCTTTCCCTTCCTCGTAGTCCTTCCCCCAGGATACTATAAACTGGGGAGGTCATGCTCCTTGTTGGAGGTGGCATTTGAGCTTTGCCTTGTAGGCAGCCAGGGATTTCATGAAGTAGAGGCAAGAAGGGAAGGCATTCCAAGCATAGGGAAAGGGCAGAGCCAGGAGATGGAGTATTATGGCTAGAATGTCAAGGGAAGAGGAATGTGCTAAGTCTGGAAAGGTAGACTATATGTTTGTGAAGCAGTAGGGAACCCCTGGGATTTCTTGTGCAGAGAAATAACATCACAAGTCATATGAGTGCTTTAAGAATATTGTTTGGCTAGCTGCATGGAGGATGGAGTGTTCAAGGGATGCCTAGATGCAGAAAGACTGGACTATTGCAGTAGTCCAAGTGATTGGTGTTGACAGCTTGAACCAAGGCCATGGCCACAGGAAAGAGAAGGGAACAGATATAAGATGTGGAGATAGAATTGACATGACTTAGAAACTGATTGAAAAGGAGGATGACCAGTTGAGGATCCCTGCATAGCTTTAAACCTGGGTGACTTGGGAAGAAGGAAGAGCTGGGGGGGGGGGGACAGGTAGTTCTGTTCATGACATTGAATTTGAGCTACCTCAAAGACATCTACTGGAGATCTCTTCTAGACAGCTGACGATTCAGGATTAGAGTTCAAGAAACTAGGGTTGGTTATTTCAATCTGGGAGTGATCTATTAGAGATGATAAGTAGATCCAGAGCTGGTGCTCAGAGAGGAAATGTAGATAGAGGAAAGAGAAGGCCCATGAGAGAACCTTGGAGATAGCCATGGCTGAGCCATTCCTGATAATAAAACAAAAACTGACAAGGAGTGACCTCACAGGAAGGAAGAGAACAAGGGGAAAAGAAACATCTTAGAGAAGGGAGGGGGTCTGAGTGTCAGATGCTTCAGAAATCAGCCCACCTCATTAAGGCGCAAATGAAATACTGAATGCAAAACACTCTGCCAGGGGTGGCCAGGTGGCGCAGTGAGTAAGAGCACTGGCCCGAGAGTCGGGATGACCTGGGGATCGAATCTGGGCTCAGATACTTAGCACCACACCCAGAAATAACTGGCCGTGTAACCTTAAGCAAGTTACTTAACCCCAATTGCTTAAAAAAAAAAAAAAAAGAAAACACTCTGCCAACTGGAAAGTGCCCTGTGTCATTTGGCCTAGGTGACACTATCTATACAATTCTGGGTTGAAAACATGCTAAAACCTACTTGTTCCTTGACGTTGCCCTGTGGGTAAGCACTTTATCATTATACTCATTTGACATATGGGAAAACTGAAGCTCAGAAAGATTTTTAAGTTATCTGTCTAAGGGCTCGGTCTTGCCCTGTTTTCCCCAATAAATCTCAGGGAAGTATTGAGTCTGGAGCCCAGGTCTCTACGGCTCCCTGACAATATTATCCCTCTGCTTCAGAGGTTCTTAATCTGGAGTCCATAAACTTGTTTTAAAAATATTTTTTAAACTGCATTTCAATATAATTCGTTGTACTCATTTTAAACCATGCTTTAGAATGTGTCTTTAGTCACTAGACTGCCTGCCCAAGAAAGGAGAGGCATGACGTCCTAAAAGTTAGGACTAAATTGATCTGTTCTATTTCCACCTAAGGTCATCTTTCTTTTGCCTCCATGTGCTTTGATGGCACATGGGTGTAGGAGCCCCAAGTACAGAAGAAAATCAGAATGGCAACACTCCATTTGCAGTTTTCTGGGCTGGAGGCATCATGCTACCCAAGTCTGAGAACATTCCAGATCGTACTGGGAGGGCTTCAGAAAGATATGCTTGTAACTGGCCAGTTGTTTGTGCTTTGTACTGGAGTTTGACCAAGTGTTTTGGAAAGCAAATGGGGAGTGGGGGAGGGAAGGAGCTTGTTCTCTCAGGCATATTGCTGAAGGCTGTTGAAACAAACTGTTCATTGCTTTTCACTCAAGTAGAGAGAGCCCTGCACCCTTACCCACAACTCTCCTAATTGAGCAGTAAGATATTTTAGGAAAACTTAAAGCGTAGAAATGAGATCTTATTTCTGTTTCCTTTCTCTGTTTAACACTCATCCACTAGCACATGTTCCAAAAGTGGAGACAGGTCAAACAACGAGGAACAATGTCTCTGGCTAGTACAATAGGGAAAGTGTACTTGATTCTATAAATAACAAGAAAGACCCATTCTGAAAGAATCCATAGAGATTCATTTTCCTATTCTCAGTTTGAAAGTAACTCACAACTCTTTTTTTTTAACAACCGTCCTTTTTTATTGATATGCAGGGTACAGCAAATTTGGCTCAAATTTTGGTACAGCCCAGTTTTTACATCTGTAAATAAAATTCTATTTTATCAAAAAGATTTAAAAATCCTTCTTAGCTCACTAGCTGTTTAAAAAAAAAAACAGGCTGGAGTTGAATTTGGCCCATTTGCCAATCTCTAGTAAGGAATCCCCTGTACCAATGCAGAGCAATGATCTGCTTCTGCCTTCAAGGCTCAGAAAAGTGAAATGCCTAGTACAGGGTCCCAGGCCCAGCATGATGCAGAGACATTACTCGAACCCATGCCTTCCACATCTGCTGTGCTGACAGCTATCATATCTAACTTTGTTTTTTAATATAATGACTTTTCATTAGCACTCTGGGGGAAGAGAAAAGCATGAGTCAAGCAGGTAATATTATAAGTCCCAGCACAATGAATTGCGTTTACCAAGGATACATCCTACATAAAGTTCTTGGTTTGGCAACTGGAGGGTAATCATGTAGTTGGAATTGGATCATGCCATTTCTGATACTATAAGGGCCTTTGGAGATAGTCTGTTCTATCACCCTCATTCTACTGGGAAAGAAATTCAAGGCAAGAAGAGAATTTAAGTGACTTGGCACAAGATCACTTTGCTAGTTTTGCAAGTAGAGAGTCTTGAGAGTAAGAGACCTGGCTTCAGATCACCTCTTCCTAGTGTGTCTGTCCTGGACAGGTAGACCTCTCCCATGCTGAGTAATCCCCACTCCATTGATGGCTCTACCTTTCAGTTGGGCTTTTGGTGCTCTTGGTTCCTGTTTCTGCCTCCCTTGTTTAGGACCCCCATATGTTTGGGTATCTGGAACCCTACTTAGTTTTAAAGTTCTGTTCACTGGGACTTAATTTCCTAAGGAGTTCCCCTTAATCCAATGGATTGGCTAGGAGGGCTGAATATATCTCTCAAAAATAAGCATATAACATAGATGAGAGTAATTTAAGAGTCTACATACAGTGCTGTCGGCAGTAGATTTCTAAGGTAGAATTCTGAAGGAGCAGAGGCCTTGCCTTCATTTGCCTTCATTATAGCCCTAAATGTGTAACTGTCACAATCACTTTGACTCTAACCCTGTTTCAGAGAGGAACAGTAGAGGAAGAAGGCCCACAGAGGAAAAGAATTGGGAATGCTTCCAGAAATTTCTCCTGCCCAGACTTTGGAGACCATTGAGTAGCTTGTCTCCTCTGCCTTGGCCTCCTTGGCTGAGAGGCTTCACTGCCCCCTGGCTCTGTACATTCTGCAGAAAACTCAGACTCCAGCCTTGCAGTTGGGGAAACCACATGGAATCACTTTACAGGCAGATCAGTTCTAAATTAATTCTTAACGAATTCCTTATGAAAAATCCTCAGTGTACACATGCTTCCGTCTTGGAGTTCCTCTCTGAATTCTGTGGCAAAAGTGGATGTAACTCAAATTTCTGATGAGAGGAGTTTGTACCAGGAAAAAATAGGGCGTTTGCCTATTCTGAGTTAAGCAGCTAACTGTGGGTCCTGAAAATATGTTAGGGAGGAACATCAGTTTGCATGTTTTATCTTTAGGAACTGTGGTTTTCTCTAGGCAAATCACTCACAAAACTGACTGGCAGACAGTTAACATTTCTGTCTTCACTATAAAGAAAGTGAAGACTAGACTTTGAACACTCTTAGAGGTGTTTGGTGATAGAGACAGCCAGGGTTGGGCTCTCTGTTGAGGATGATTATTTCTTTGATTGCTGGTTCCTGCTATTTCAATGTTGGCTCTCCTGAAAGGCTGTTTGTATCAAACTGCTGTTACTCTGAGGCTTAAAAGAAGAGGATGGGTAGAAGTTATTCATCATAGGAATGATACGGTATGAGTCTCCATCGAGAAGAAATGTGTACCAGTGCAATGCATTGTGTTTTAGGATTGCATGAATTTTAAGCAAAACATGAAAAGATTGGGTGAGCTCCCAGGACTAAACATTAGGAATCACATGATAAAATATTGTGATAGAAATGCTGTGAGCTTTCAGAATGTGATACAAATGCTTGGGAAGCCAGGTGTCCAGTGACAGTGCTGTAGTTAATAAATAAGATGTTGGGCAATTTCCCCCAACCTCTTATGTTTGGAGGGGTATTGGCACTGAAAGTTTAACTTTGTGCCTAGTATTGTGTTATAACCGCCCCCTCTTTTTTCCCTTCAACAAGACGTAAAGCATGTGGGGCTCTATCTACTTAAGAAATATTGCACTGTTCTGAAATGTCAACTCTTAGAGCTACAAGAGGCCTTAGAAAGTTCAGCTCTCTCATTTTACAGAGGTGGAAGTGAAGGCCTGCAGAGCGTAGGGCTGTGTGTTTAGAAATGCATATGATTTACTAATCCATTAATTACCTAGCAGTTTGCTCTGCTGGCCCCTAGAAGGAAACCCCAGAATATTTGTCACTTACTCTTGGCTGCCACTTTCTACCATGGCTCAGGATTGGGTATACCCTCTTGGTGGCACGAGCTTTTCCTAAATTCTCCTGTCTATCCCATATTTTGCCCTTTCAGATCTGCTCCCACCGGGTGTGTGTAATCTTCTGAACCCTTCCACCATCTACGCCAACAATGAGGTGTGCCTGGCTGACATTGAGATCTATGGTTTTGACTATGACTACACTCTGGCTCTATATTCCAACTCCCTCCATTCCATGATTTACAACACTGCCAGGGATATCTTGGTGGAACAGTATAAGGTAAGAGAGGACTTTCCCCACCTGCTCAGTGACCTGGCCTTCACTGCCCACTTGGGAAATGCAAAGAATGCGTGTTGAATAAAGAATGTGTCATTGACTCTTCGGAGTTTCCTTGCTTCTTTAGGTACCTTCCAGCCTGATGACAAAGTTTGCATCGGGCCAGTTGCCTAGTTTGGTTTTGTTTTGAAGGGTGACAAAGAAGGGAGGAGGTTATATAAATCTCCCTAAATGTATGTAAAGGGAACCTTTGAGGACTTGCTCTCAGGGGCAAGTGGGGTACTTCCATGTTTATGGCACTGGAGAAGTAGAGGTAGGAGACCTGCATGCCAATCCCAGCTTTGACTTTGGTTTGCTTTACCCACAGCAAATCACTTTGACCTCCCTGAGCTTCAGTTTCCTCATCTTCAAAATAGGGAGGGGTGTGTGTGTGTGTGTGTGTGTGTGTGTGTACTTCTGACATCAACACTGTCACCTTCTAAATTCACTGCCTCTTAAGCCTAAGAAGGGGTTTAATGATTGAATTGTGAGTGATTTTGGTGCTTTTCGTTATGACAAGTTTCAAAGGACGAACGTTTCTCATTCTGGCTGTTTTCCCTGCTGCCTCCTCAGCTCCAATTTCTAGAACATAGACAATAACTCTACAAAGCAGAAAGTATTGAAACTCCTTAGTCGTGGCTGACGTGCCACTGAGGGCCCCGTGTCTCTGACCTGAGACTAGATAGAGCTCAGCTTGCTGTGCCTTTTCTGGAGACAGCGATATAGGAACAGTGCCTCCTCATCCCTCCTCCACCTCCTTTCTTCTTGTAGATAATTTTTCCTTTTTTTCCCCTTCTAGTATCCAGAAGGGATCCAAAAATATGACTACCTACCAAACTTTGCCATTCGAGGATTGCACTATGACATTCCCAAGGTAAGGCCCCTCTGATTGCTTTGGTCAAGCACCTTGGTGGGAGTTGGAGTGTATCACTTGCCAACTTTTGATACTTCTTTCTCCCCCAAAAACGTGTTTGGGTAAGGTAGGATGACCTCTCAGAAAATTATTTTGGTGGGTTTTCCATGTACTTATTGAGTTTCTTCCCACTGGGCTTATTCAGGGCTTACTGATGAAGATTGATGCCTTCCATTACATCCAGTTGGGCACCGTATACAGGTGAGACTTTCAGGAATTGGGGCGGGGGGAGAGGTAGACACACAATAGTGACCACAGAATTTTGCTAAATGGCAAAAAAAAATCTAAATACATAGAAAAGTGAGTCCATGAGAATATAGTCATTGTTTTGTGAGCAGAAGTATTGTCTTAGGGACTTTGGGGTATTAGTGTAGGCTAGTGCTCATTCATTTCCTCTCTTAGATATTCACTTCCCTTCCATATAGGAGAGCCCAGAGTCCTATAGACAGAAGAATCAGATAAAACTGACAGAAATCCATTTCCCTTCACTGCCAACATGGTTATTTTGTTTTGTTTCTTAATTCTGGGAATGGGTGATGACTTTTGACCAGATGATATGAATCTTCTCCCCAGTCTGACTTGATTTCCTTATTTATCAGACGTGCGTACCTTGGGACACAAAGGACAGGCCAAGGCTTGGAGAGCTGCATCTGGAAGGGACCCATTGCTGCATTATGTTTTTTCTCTCCACAATTATCCATTCTTTCAAATGGCCTCTCCACTGTGGCTTCTCCACTTACCTTTTCTCTCATGGTTTACTCTTTTTAATCTTTCCTAGGGGCCTCAAGCCAGTTCCAGATGAAGAAGTGACGGAGTTGTATCAAGGCACACATCACATTCCCCTGCACCAGGTTAGCGGATTCTATGGCAAGGTGAGTAGAAAGAGACTTCAGCCTCCTTCCTCTGGGGCTAAGTCTAATAATAACTGAAGGGAAAGGGTGGTAGTGGGGTATCAGGAAATTGACTTTCATGATCTCTGACCTTTTGTAACTAAACAGTCTAAGCTGGAGTTTACCCACAAGCCTTTATTCTAGGAGTTAAGTTCTTGCTCATCTTTCCCGAGAGAAAAGTCAGCATTTGAAACCTGATTTCTTGATTCCAAGGCCAACACTCTCCATTGCATCACAAATCTAGTTCTCATGCTTCATAATCAAGCCTATTCTTCAAGGGAGCTCTTATTCCAGTTAGATTCTCATCTCCCTGGACCTCTGTGTTAACGTAGCTCAGAGTTTTAGACAGCCTATACCTTGCTGGTGATGTTCATGCTGCTTAAAGGCAGGCAGACAGGTGTGGAGACCTCTCTCCCCTGTGCAGACACCAGCGGGTGTCTGCCACCCCAGCTGGCTCCCCACAGTGACCAGGTATGATGGAAAGAGAGGAATTTTATTTCCATCTCTGTTAGCTAAAGAAATCCTTGGGGAAGGGGGAAGTTAGGTACCTCTAGTGAGGGGAGTCTAGTACCTGTCTATCATTGACTGAACCAACAACCTCAAAAATGGGGACTTTGAATATTGGATAGGTTGGAACTTTTGGTACTTTCTGGAGCTGTTGTCAGAACAGAAGCCTTGAGGGTCAGGGAGGTGAATGAGCAATTGTCAGTGAAGCTACCTGCCTTATGTTTCTTGTCATTGGTGAGGAACCCTAAGCCATCACTCTGCCACTTTGCCAAAGCTACAGTGCACCTTAACACCCATTTCTCCAAACTTCTCACCTTCTCTTTCTTTCCTGGCTCTCTCAGGGACCAGCAGTGAAGCAATTCATGGACATCTTTTCCCTTCCTGAGATGACTCTCCTTGCAGTGGCCAACGACTTCTTCATTTCCAATGATATTGACTATGACCCTATCCACCTTTATAAGGATGTCACGGTACTGCTTCTTCCTACTCACCTGTCTTCTTCCCTGGGGGGTTTCCAGGCTGAATTTCTCTGGAGTGAGCTTGTAGAGATTGGGGCTCCATGCCTTCCCTCTGAGCTACCTGTTGGATGCCCTGGATCCTCAGTCTTCAGTCATTTTCCAGCTAGCAATGGGATGAGGTTTCTTTTCCATCAATAGCAACACATGGCTATCGAGTTAATACCTTCCTGTAACACTGATTGAGCACCTTCTCTGGAGTGTGCTGTGGCACAAGCCAGCATCCTTCCCTTTGAAGGCATAGCATCCTGTTGGAGAGATAATATCATTGCTTCCTTTATTTTGTTTTCTTTTTTGTTATTGCCTAAGTTGTATTGCCAGTGCTATGGCAGTAGGTGTACCATACATTCAAAAGATAATATAATCATCAGGGAATGGAGTGTTCCCTGAAGGCTTTTGGAAGGAGCAGAACCTCAAAGGAAAGGTTACTGATTTAACTTAGGACAGTGCAAATGGACGGACCAGCTTAAATAGAGGCACTGTAACATATGTATGTTAGGCAGTGGTGAGACCAGGGAATCAAACACAGTGATTAGTCAGAATTTGGCTTGTATAGGAGAGTAATAAGAGAAAAGTTAGTATGTTTAGACTTTATTCAGGGTTGGACCAGAGAAGGGAGAGTCAGCAAAGGTGTTACCTGCTCAGAGTGGTTTTAGAAAGATTCTCCTAGGGCCCAAGATGCTGAGCAGAGAGTTAGGGAACCTACTTTGAAGGTTGTTAGGCTAGTCTAGCCTGAATGATGGTGATGATGATCCTGGACTGAGAATGGGAAGGAAGGGAGAATGAGCAAAATGTGATGACTGAGTGGGGTGAGGGGAGAGGAATGAAGGATTCCCACATTCCTGCAAGTACCAGTGAATGCTTGTATTGGAGGTGCTGTGCCAAGCACTGGGTACAAAGATAAGTCAGGCCCAATCCCTGCTCTGGAAGTACTCCTAGATTGTGGCACAACAGAATAGGGGCTCGGATAATGGCCATTCAAGATAGACCACAGGAAACAGCAAAGAACTGTCTAATAGAGAGGAAGAAGAGAGGACTTTGGACAAGGAAGTAAAGGGAGGCTTCCTAGAGGAGGTGGCATTCGAGTGGTGGGCTGGGCCTTGGAAGACATGCACACTGGGCATTAGCAGTGGTGTGAAACAAAGAATGGACATAGAAAACCAAAGAGTATGTTTCAAGAATTGAGAGTTTGGCAGGGTCCTAGAGCCTTGCAACAGTGCCTCGGGAGCCATTTGTAGAGGACTTGGATTCTAGACTAAGGAGTTTTGGGTCTTTATACTCTCTGAACTTTCAAGTTTCAAGTCCAGTCTGGCCTTGGCATTAGGACTAGATTTCTAAGGTTGCTTACATCTCTTGAGTCTTTTTTGTTACTTTATTTGTTCGGCAGTAGTAAACCCTTATAAATTTTTGAAGAGAAGTGTTCATTTGGGAGAAGGCATATATAGGGTATAAAGGAGGAAATAGGCTGGAGGCATCGAAGGAGATTTTAAATATCCAGATGAGAGGAGAGATGAGGACCCAGACTAAAATGCTCGAAGTACAGCTGAGGAGATGGAGGGGGTGCATGGGAATGTTGCCACAGGGCTCCAGTACCTCAAAGAATTCTCAGAGGGAAAGGACCCAGGCCTCATGGAATTGGTGGAGTGCTATTCCCTCTTCCACATAGCCTTTCTTAGAAGAAGAAGGTTACCCTTTCTGAGAAATAGTTTCCAGAAGGAGAGAGGCTATCAGAGAAGTTCTTGGTATCTTGGGTAGAACCCCAGACCCTATTTTGTGGTATGACCCATGAAAAGGATGAGCGGGGTGGTATTTGGGGGGGTCAGTCTCCCTAATTTGTGCCTGTGTGACTGAGAATGGAAGGTCCTCCCCTATGTCCTTTCTTAGGGAAGGCAAGGCCATTGTACAGAACAACATTCAACATTGTAAAACACAGACTACTTTCTTAGAGACAAAATCTCTTCCCCTGGAGTGGTAGCTGGGGGCTAAATGAGTTTGCATTTTTCTGTATCTTTCCTAACTTGAACTTGGGAAAGAACAAGCTGTTCTATTAGAGAAGAGCAAGGACCCCTGAGCAGAGGCTGTTTTACCTTATCTTTTAGAACCAGCTGCCAAGGAAGCTCTGAACCTTTGGAGACCATAGAAGTATTACTGACTAATGATATCAGTGTGGAGGTTAAGAGATGGACTAGAGAAGAGAGGCCTTTTCTAGAGTTCCCCACCTCCACCCCTGCACCCTTCTGAAAACACCACAGCTCCTCTCCCAGTGAGGCGAGCCCTTGGTGACTTCCCAGGAATAAAGTCAACCTTTCCATTTGGTTTTCTTGCCCACACTACTGGGCTTAGGTGTTTTAGTGAACTGGGCAGAGATGGGGAGCTACCACTTGGGTATACTTGGGTTATTGGCAGGCTTGTAACCTTCCCACAAAGTTGTCATTGGAAGTTAACATTGGGGAGACTATTCAAACACAGAATGATCTGTCTCTATGAAGGGGCATTCAGCTTCCAGGAGCCTGATCACTGTGGCATCCACAGGATGAGCAGGAATTTTCAAAAGGCAGATGGTGTGTACATGGTGCCTAACATTTTTTAAATAAAGACATCCCAGTGGACTGAGACACCCTGGCCCTAGAGCTATTCACCTGATGAGGGGAGCTCATGGAGTGTCTGAAGGGATCCCAGAAAGATGGGCCCAGAACTCTGAGGGAGCTGACGAGAGAAGGGAGATCCCGGCAACATGTGAAACTGGGTGTCTCTGCAGGGGCCCTAGGAGAGGAGGAGGGGCACTGGAACCCCCACTGTGAAGGTTTGGGTTCTTGCTCCTCGTTTCTGCCTCCCACAAAGTGACCTTCCCAGAAGCCACCACTCCCACCGATGTATGTGCTACATGCTAAGGATACAAAAACCCCAAGACCTCCATAGTGCCTTCCCTCCTCATCCAGGCACCCACTACTGTGCAGCAGAGCAGTAAAGAGGCCTGACAGGCTTGTCGGGCTTCACACTTTGCTGGTCAGAGCAAGTCCAGAGGCTGGGGGTTGGGCCTGGTCTCCCATTTTAGGAAAGTTTGGAGGAAGGTAACTAGAATGAATGGTAAGAGGGCTGGAGGCATCCGAGAGTTTCATCAAAGTTCTGAGTTAGGACTGAGAAGACTTTTGGTGGCAAGAAGGAGGGCTAAACTAGGAACAGCAAGTGGGGGAAGGGGCCAAGGGGCCAGGAACATCAGAAGAAAGGGAATTTTCCCTTCGTCAGAGGTTTCCAAGCAGAGGTTCTCACTGCATTGAGACATTCTTGTTCAGATATGAAGTCAGGCTGGACTAGATGACCTGAAGTTCCTTCCTAGAGGGGTAGGTTGGGACATCGGAAGGACAAGTAGCTAAAATGTATGGCCTTTAGTCTCTTCAATTTCTTTTCTTCCTCTTTCTTTGTCACTCTCACTTTTGCTCTTCTCTCTTTTCCATCTCCCCCATCTCTCTTTTCTCTCTCCTCCCTTCTCCCTCTCTCTCTTTCTGTCTCCCCTTCCTCTCCTCTCTCCCCCTTCTCTCTCTCTTTCCTTCTCTCCCCTCTCCCCCCTCTCCCCTTCCCCCTCTCCTTACTCTTCTCTCCCCCACTTCTCCCTTCTCTCTTTTCTCTCTCCCCTTTCTCCTCTTCCCTTCTTTTCCTCTCTCTCTCCCCCTTCTCCCTCCATGTGTCTGTCTCCTCTCCCCTTTCTTCTTCTTCTTCTTCTTCTTTTTCTTCTTCTTCCTCTTCTCTCCCTCCCCCTCTCTCCCTCTCCCCCCTCTTTCCTCTCCTCTCCCCCCTTCTCTCCCTCACCCCTCTCTCCACACCCATACCCATTCCTTGTCCTTGTGTCCAGTACTTTTCCACTGGTATTTCTTACTGCCAGGAACATATTTGACACTCTCTGCAATTCTGGGTCTATGTGTGTTGGCCTCATGTACACTGATTACTTTTTGAGGCTACATCAACTCTCTGTTAAAGACTGCTGTTTTCTGCCTGAGAAAGAGCTGGGGCAGGGAGTGGGTAGGATGCTGTCTTCTCCCTCCCTTGTGCTCTTGTGGCCAGGCTTGGTACTCGCTCCCTGCTGCTCCTGCCTTCTCTTCCAGGCTGCAGAGCAGCCTGTCTAACTCTGTGCTAAATGTGGGCCCCAAGGTGTGATGGCTTCTGGCCCTGCTCCAAGAAGCAGGGGATTTTCTACGGTGAGTCCAGGCTGAGTCAAAAGCCCCAAACGTTGGGTCCCAAGAACATTATGAACAAGCACAAGCCAGAGCCATGTTGGCTCATCAGATCATCTGTATTCCAGGCTGGAAGGGACCTTAGAGGTCATCTGGTTTAAAGCCCTCCTTTTCCAGACAAGGAAACTGAGATGCACGGAAGTTAGAGACATTTGGGCAGTAGCATAATGTGAGGCCTCTGACTTTCTGTCTTGCCACTTGAGACCTGAAGGTTCTCCAGGTGTGGTCTAGGGACCGCCAAGAGGTGCTCAAAATCAAAACTCTTCTCATTCTGATACAAATGTGGTAAATATCCATAGATGGGGGCCATTCAGACCAAAGCTCTTTGGGGCTTCTTCAGTCATTTTCTGGAGTATAATTTGAAAACTGGTGCAGGATGTCCCAGGAATCCTCAATGCCCCATTCACAGTCCCTAGTTGGAAATCACACAAGGGCCCAAGGAATTTAATCCCTGAAGTGTTATTTGTTAAACTCCTTCATTCTCTTTTCTAACCCTCCCACTCCCTTCTCTGAGCCCCTGGTGACCCCAGATCAGTTGTTCTTGTGCTTTGGGTATGTTCTTTTCATCTGTTCTGGTTACTAGAGGGGTGAGAGCCTTTTGTTTTTCTCAAATAATTGCTTTCCTTCACTTTTTTGGGAGCCTCTTTTGCCTGTCCCAGTGCTTTCTGGAAATATGTAATTGGAAACCTTGAAGGTTGCCTTTTGACCCCCTGAAATGTGGGGTGTGCTGTTCCTTTTTCCCCAGATGATTTCTGGCACCTGTCTCCCCTGAGGGTATAAACTGACAACCTCTCTGTTACAGCTCCTAAAAGGTTGGGCAAAGTCCCAGGTCTGTCTCTGATTCTGAGTTTGTTGTCCAGTCCTCCGACAGATCCTTCTCTTTGGGAGTCCTTTAGGGGAAGCAGCCAATGGAGCTCCCAAAGCCCATCTTGAGCTCGAGTTTCTGCCATAGAACAGTTTGCACTCTGGAGAATTGTTTCCAAGTGAATTGCCTTCTCCCTTTTACCTGACAAGTTAGGAATAAGGAGGGGTGGTCCGTGAACAGGCCATCAACCTTGCCATCTGAAATGTAGCTGGAGAGGTACTTTCCTTCAAGGCTCATTGTGGCATAACGGATTCCAATCTGGATGGAAGCTTCCCTCTGACATCTCTTGGCCTTGTGGGGCTGCTCCTCAACTTTTCTAAAGCTGCATGTTTCCTCCTTTTGTTGCCTTAGGATGCCATCAGGGATGTCCACATCAAAGGTCTCATGTACAAATGGATCCTCCAGGATTTGGGTGAGTTTGTAGAGGCCCCAGACCATGGGCAAGCTCTATGTAGGAACTCCTGAAATTGAAAATAAGAGTGAGGGAGTACATGCCTGTGTGTATGTGTGTTTATGAGTGCTTGTGTGTGTGTATGTGTGTGTGTGTGTAGAGCAAGACAGAAGTGTGTGTGTGGAGAGAGAGCAAGAGAGGTGTGTGTGTGTGTGTATAGAAAGAGCAAGAGAGGGGTGTGTGTGAAGAGAGAAGTATGTGAGTGTGTGAAGAGAGGTGTGTATGTGTATATAGTGAACAAGAGAGAAGTGGGTGTGTGTGTGTATGTGTGTAAATAGCAAGAGAGAGAATTAGACCACATTTCCTTGGTTGTGTGGTTCACACTAGAGCTTGCCTAAAAATGCCGATCCCATTGGTTTTGAGCTGACTCTCACATGTGTATGCACATAGATATTCTCTCTCTTCTTTCCTGTGGTGGAAATTATTAAGAACTGTTTCTCTTTCTAATTGCTTTCTTCAGTCCTGGTCTTAGAGGTCTGGAGGTCTTAAGCAATCCTCCCCTGCTCCAGAAAGTCTGCGCTAATCTAAGGGCAGAGAGCTTGCGTGAGATCTTGGTGAGGGAATAGTTTTGTCTTCCAAGTTTTTGTCTTCCAATAGTTTTGTCTTTCCAAGAAAGGCTCTGGGGCTTTGCAGATTTGATGTGAGGCCTTGCCCCAGTATCTAGGGCTTCCCAGCTTGGGGTTTGATTAGAATCAGGGCTCCAGATTATGCCTGACTGGCAGTACAGAGTCCCCTGCCTGGGCCCTTCTGACCTCCCTGTACTTGTGTTTGTAGAAAAGTACATCCTTCGGGGTGAAGAGACCTATGCTGTCCTGCGCCGCCTGGTGGACAATGGCAAGAAGCTGTTTCTCATCACCAACAGCCCCTTCAGCTTTGTGTGAGTGTCACCAGAGGAATGGGGAGGGCACCCAGAGAAAGCTCTTCCTCTTCTCCCGCTTCCCTGCCCCCGTATCTGGGCACATGTTGCAGTGAGTCAAGAGGCTGGAGCAAGCCCTGGACCAGTGGGTGTTGGGGAGGTGAGGGATACATGCAATGTCCTCTGGGTGTCCAAGGTGTCTCTGTTCCTGCATAGAGGCCACAACCCGGTATCGTCTCCTCTGTCTCTTCAGTGACAAAGGCATGAAGTACATGGTGGGCAAGGAATGGAGGGATTTCTTCGATATAGTCATTGTGCAGGCGGATAAGCCACATTTCTTTAATGATGGCATCAAGTAAGTGTGTGGGTCTGGAAAGGATGGCCTCATTTGATCCTGTGGGATGTGGGAGGGAGGGAAGGCAGCACAAAATCCTGTCCCCAGCCTGGTGGGCCGAACCAGCCTTCTCTGGAGCCTTTCCTTCTTTGGCCATAATTCACATTTAGATAACCCCTCTGGTTTCCTAAACCACTTTTCTCACAATCACCCTGTTTGGTCAACCAGTTTTATGGAGGAGGGCAGTGAGACCCAAGGCCCTTGCTAGTAAATGTGAAAACTGAGACTTGAACCAGATATCTTGCCTCACAGTTCATTATTCTTTCTGCTACACAATGCTACTCACCAGATTGGACTTCCAAGATTCTTCTCTTTCATTTTGTCAGAGAATCAGTTTTTGTCTCCTCTTGCCTGGAGCCAGGCTAACATGTCCCAGACCATGTCCAAACCATGCCACTCACTATACATGTATCTCTTGTTAGAAGGGAATATCACAGGGCCTGCCTCCCTTGCTTGGCCCTGTTGGCATCCTAAGCACTTAGCACATCATCTGGCCACATAATAAGTGCTTATAATAAATGGTTTTGCTTTTATTCATTAATTTTGACTACAAAAGTGAAATTATATCTTGAGTTGCTGTTTTATTCCCTGAATATTGGAGGTTGGTCTGGACTGGTCCAGCTCAGAATGGTGAACCCAGTCCTGGCTCAGCCCCAGTCCCATGGGCCCCCCAGAGAAGCTTCTAACAGTTCCACATTCTTCCTTATGCCAGGAGTTCACTTTGAAAAACCAGGGCCACAGAGTGGGGTGAGAGCCATATTGTGTAAAGTTGGGCCAGACCTACTCTGGCTTTTGAAATTAAGCCTTCAGCTTGGAATTCTTATTTTTCTGGGAAACCCAGTTGGCTGAAGGTGTCCTTAAAGGGATGGAGTCTGTTTAGAAGCTTTTGGGCCTTCATTTTGTTTTCCAGAAGACTTAGCCTTAGCTTGAATGTTCCAAGTCCACTTTCTCTTCAAGAAAGCACAATGGTAAACAATAGGGGAGATTCAACCATTGAGAAATAAAGCAGAGACCAGGATCTACTCAGAGGCAGATACTCTGAGAATACTGGGCAGCCAGAGTTGGTACTTGGTGGCCCTGGGGAATCCCTCAGGGATGGTTAGGGACAGTCTCAACTGCTCCTGGCTGGGCTGAGTGAATCCTTTGGCTAGAGCACTGACTATAGTGGAGGGACTGCTCATCTCTTTGATCTGAACCCCAGGGGCCCTTCATTTGAACTTTTGGCCCTTCCTCCCACTGATTTGACTAACTTCAGATGTGACCCTACCAAACCTCCCACTACTGTATTCTCTGGGCTAAGGCCCAGAAAGAAAAAAAAGAAAAAAGCATCATAAGCCTGAATAAGCAAGGCTTCCCTGGCTTCCTCTGTTCCTGCTTATTCCTAGAATAAAGGAAGTCCCTTCTCTGCTTTTAAGTGTTGGGGAAAAGGAGGAAAGGTAGCCTCCTGCCATCAGCCACAACAGCAATTCAGAGCTGCTTTCTAGGGGAGGGGAAACACTGGGCAGATTCCCAGACTCCGGAATTTCCTTCGTAGCCTCAGGCTTGCTGCCTGCTGCTTTTCTCTGTCTCACCCATATTGTCCCAATAGCATTTGACATCCCCCTTCCCCCCAGTTTTTGTAGCCTGAAGACAGGACTTGGAGAATTCCTGCCCCAAAGTAAAGGTGCCAAATGAAGGAGGGGTGTACTGAGACAGGCACTAGCTTCACAGCTCACTGACATTCACGAACATTCTGGCCAACATGACCTCTTAAAATTTCCTTCATAAAAACATTCCATTTCTTTTTTTTTTAGAGGGGGGAAGGCAGGGCAATTGGGGTTAAGTGACTTGCCCAAGGTCATACATTTAGTAAGTGTCAAGTGTCTGAGACTGGATTTGAACTTGGTTCCCCTTACTTCAAGCCCGATGCTCTATTCACTGCACCACCCAGCTGCCCCTAATATTCCATTTCTGTTGAAGGGCCTTTAATTTTTTTGTGGGGGAGGGGGGGGAATACTCTTCCTTAGTCTTACAGGCCAAGTTATACTGACCATGTTCATAAACTCTATAAATGCTGCATGGGCCATGGTTTTCTAGGGAGGTAGACAAGATAGGAGCAGATGAATGAATGCAACAGTGTCTGGCAGAACTGAAGCCAGAGGACCAAATCCCCCCCCCCCAGAAGCCTCCCTTCTACACGAATTTCTGAAAGGAGTGTGCATTCCCTTTGAGAGGGGAATATGAGGCCCCTGACCCAGCAACCTGAGCTCTGGAGCCATATATAGCCTTCTCCTGCCAAATATCAGACATCTAATGTGGGAGAATTCCACCATCCCTGGAGGAGAGAGACACCAGATGCCTGAGCAGCTGTTCTTTCTTTCTGGCAGACCTTTCCGACGATTGGATGAGAATGGAGACCTTCAGTGGGATAAGATCGTCAAGCTAGAGAAGGGCCAGGTATACAAGCAGGTGAGGCCTCTGCCCATTGTCCAAGGGCCTGGATTGGCCCCCCTGCTTCTTTCCACGACCATATCCTCCACCTCTATTTCTCAAGTACCACAGCATCCCTTCCAGCTGGAGTCAGGGGGTCAGGTTCCTTCCTGGCCAGCTCTTAACTTGGGACGACAGGCACTGAACCTCATTTCTTCAAGGGAGTGTGAGGCTACCGTGCTGGTATTTTGGGGAGTGTGGCTTCAGGCCCTACTTGGAGGGAAACAAAGAATGGAAACCAGCTCCAGTGTGCAAGGACATGGATCCCCAGTTTCAACAGGAGGAGGACTTCAAACTTTAGACCTTTTCTGTTACCTCTGACAGCCTTTTTTAACATCAGGGCTCCTCAGTGTGGCAGATGCAGAGACTGTCAGTGCCAATGCAGCCTGGGAATATCAGAAAGGTCCCAAAGAGTTGTAGGACTCAGTTGCCTGTTTTAGCTTGAAGGGGGAGGACCCCCACCTCCCCACTTCTTCAAACCATAACCCCTTCAAGCTCCACCCGACCTTTGCCCTTCATACTCAAAGGTACCCCAACAGAAGCCGCGTTCTCAGGAAGAGCGCTTTGGAACATGGGGCTTTAGGCTCCTCAGTTTGAGATAGAGGCAGCCTTCTAGTGGTTGCATTTCTAGATCTGAGGTCTCAGTGTGGGACAAGGTCCCCAGACCAAGAGGAGGAAATATTTTCCTTTTCCTCCATCTGAGTTAGCCATAATTAAAGCCCTGACTGGTCCTCCTGGCCCTGATTTGGGGACAGAGCAGCAGGTACACTGGGCTTATGCTGGCAGAACAGCAAGGTTAAATATCAGTGCATTTCAGAGAGGAATAGTGTTGCCCAGTGAAATATCTATATTCTTCTATAATTGCTTCCCCCTCCAACTTTTAAGTCCCCATAAACCTGGGTCTCCTGCTCCATCCCTAGGGGAACCTGTTTGATTTCCTGCGGCTGACTGGTTGGCGAGGATCCAAAGTCTTCTACTTTGGCGACCATCTCTACAGTGATCTCGCAGTGAGTCTTTTTAGGGAGCTGGAAGAGGGAGAGGGGGGCTTCACAGTAGGAGCTGCATGGACAGCAATGGTGGATCCCCTCTCAGGGCCTATGGGAGAATCACTAGGCAGATTCATTGAACATGAAGGGGCGCCTGGGGGATAGGCTGTGGCTGTCCCCTTCACCACCCTGTTCTTTTCCCTGCCTCCTTGCTACCTTATCCAAGGATCTAATGCTTCGTCATGGCTGGCGTACTGGAGCCATCGTTCCAGAGCTGGAGACTGAGACCAAGATCGTCAACACAGAGCAGTATTCGCAGTCATTGACATGGCTACAGGCCCTCACTGGCCTACTGGAACGTATGCAGGTAAGTGCTTTCCCTCTGGCTGGTTTCTTTGACCAAGAGACAAGGCTTAGTGTGGCAGCTCCAGCAATAACAGCCTTTGGGCCATTGGGCTGCTGGGTCTCCCATCTCCCTTCATGTCTAGCCCAGCCTTTTTGGCCCTCTAGCTTGTCCACAGGGTTGACAGGGTCAGGGTTAGGATTCTGTGATGTGGTAGCACTTCAACCAGAATGTTTTCTTTTTGGTTGCTGCCCAGATGTTTCAAGATGCTGAGTCCCAGCAGGTTCTCCAAGACTGGATGAAGGAGAGGCAGGAGATGAGGTGTGTTGAGACTCCAAGGGCAGTGTAGCTGGCTCTAGGGGAGGATGGGACTTGGGCTAGACTTCCCTAAGGTGGGAGGTGGCTTCAGCTCCATGAGTGAATAACCTCCTAAGACCCCTGGCCCCATGATGCCAGTCATATAAGGCCTGTCCTGACACCTGCCCTTCTCCCACCCCCTCTTCCTGACACCTTGTTTCCCTGTCCTTCAGTTGAAGAAGTGTGTACCAGACACTGGGTAGACAAGGTGCCAGACCGAAAAAAAAACATAAACAAAACAGCTTCAGCCCTCAAATACTACCATTCTAGGGGGATGTCAAGAGTTCAAATGTCACAGTCATGTTGAAATTCATCTCCATAGTCCAATCTGTTAGCATTTGTCAGGAGCAGAGTCTGTAACAGGTCAAAGATAGACGTTGCTCCTAGGCTTTGTCTGTGAGGCCTCGCCCCCCTCCATCCCCACCATGAGCTGAAGTTCTCACACTCTCCATTTTCTCCCAGGGCTGTCACCAAGAATTTGTTCAACCCTCAGTTTGGCAGCATCTTTCGAACCTGTCACAACCCCACATACTTCTCTCGTCGGCTCTGCCGCTTCTCAGATCTCTACATGGCCTCCATCAGCTGCCTGCTCAATTATGACCTTCGGTACACCTTCTTTCCCCGACGTACCCCTCTGCAGCATGAGGCCCCACTCTGGATGGACCAGCTCTGCACAGGCTGTATGAAGACTCCCTTTCTGGAGGAGATGGCCCACATTCGCTAATGTGTGCTTGCCATCCGGGGGTGCTGGGCCAGTCACAAGCCAAGGTCTCAGCACATCCCCCTCCCATCCCCTAGCTTGGTCTGGGGTTGGGAGCTAAAGGGTGACCACGGGGCTGACCACCAGGGTGTCCCATGTGACATACACCGGCATCAGCTGTTGTCTTTGTTCATTAGACTGCCTTCGGGACCCACATGACCCTATTCGTAACTGTCCATCGGATGGGAATTCAGTGGGTTTGTCTGTTTTGGTGCTAAGGAGGAGCCTGTCCCTGAGGCTTGAGGGACAAGCCCCCAGTTAGAAATCCGTTTCTCTGAGCCATGTAACAGAGCCCAACCACAGCTGAGAGAGAAAGCATTAGAAAGAGTGTGAATCCATGTGCCTACTGAAGGAGCAGGCAGAGAATCTTAGAACTCTGAAGGCTAGTCCCAGTGGGCTTTGGAGGACTCTCTCCCTTTGCCATTTGCCAGATGGCATCTGGGGCCTAGGAAGTGAAAGGACTTCCCCAAGGTCCTAGTGCTCATAAAGTAAGATTTAGTTGGGGGGATAGCAGTGGGGGGGGGGGGAGGAAATGTGTTGTTCTTTGGGGGTGGGAGGATTGGAGTCTTTACTAGGTTCAGAGGCCTTGCCAGACCCCTCAGGAGGGGCCTGGAGCCTGCCAAGAAGCAAGCTGCTTTGCCTCTTCTGTCACAGCCTTCTCCCCTTCCTGGAAACCTCAGGCTGAACCCTTGCCTTGAAGTGGGCCCCATGCCTTGCCTGCTTTCTTTTTCTTGCCAAAAAGTTGCAGCCTTTACTCTCAACTGCCCAGGGAGAACTCTTCGGAAAACAGAAGGGTCAGGGCTGGGTTACAGACTGTTTGGCAGGCTGGGAGGCAGGAGGTGCCCCCAGAAAGTTCCCAAGGTTATTGCCAGTAGCAGGAACTCCCTATTCTGTCAAGGCATATACCAACCCAGCCCTCCACCAAGAGATTGGATGGAGGGTTTTGGCAGGCTCTCCTCCCGTTCCTTCCACCTATACATAGGGAGAAGCCCACTATCCCATCCTGTCACCAAGGAGTCTACATGTGCAGAACATCTCCACTGAGGACAGTGGGACATGGTGAGCATTGTGCTGTCACTGATCCTCTGAGCCCTCCAGTGGCGGGCTCCCATGGAGTTGAAAACATCTCTGACCCAGCCCCCACCACCTCCTTCCCTCCCAGTCAGCTAAAGCGGCTAGGCCGTGAGGCAGGGACCAGAGTGCTCTCACCTAAGCCTTCTGCCTCTCTGGCCACCCCTCAGTCTTCCTTTTCCCCTTTCCTCTTAAAGGAAAACAAACCAAAAAACCATTTCTGAAGTTGCTCTTCCCTCTACTTCCTCAGGCATCTGCTGAATGAATGTCCCCAGGTAAGTGTTAGGTGCTGAGGACAGTAATGGAAGAAGTAAGCCACCCCCTGCTTTCAAGGGGCTTACATTCTGATGGAAGAAGAGAGATGACCTACATAGAGGGGCCTGGTGACCCAGGAGTCGGAGAAGGCCGGGCTGGTGAGGGGAGACATAGGGCGACTGATTAATGTGTCCTCTCAGAAAAGACCGTTCCCGGAAGTAGAAAGGATGGGGGCCGGGGAGTATGACTGGAGAGCCAGCCCATGAAACAGAGACCAAAGGCAGTCATCCTTCTGTCCAGTCAGTCCGTCAGCCCAGCCTGATGCTGTGGCCAGTGTTTCAGCACCTCCACTTGCTTCCCTACTAGAGTTCCACTCACTTCTAATGGTGTAGAAATTATTTACTACTTTAAAATGGTCATTCCCCGCCCCCCACCCAGTGGTAGAGTTCTCAGGGCCTTCTTTTCCATGCAGAGATTGTGATGGAGAGGGTGGAAGACTGAAGGGAAGCTGGCAGAGGACTTGCAAAGGGATTGTCCACGTACTCAGCAACAGGAGGGAAGCATCCTCCACAAGCATTTCATTTTAAAACTTTGAATAAATAAGAATAATGGAGGTTGGGGTAGGCAGTAAGTAGCTCCAAGAGGACAAGGAAAGGCACCTCTTACATGCTGTTTGAGCCAGGCTTTGAAGACTTGGTGTTGTAAGAGGCTCTTCAAGGGAAGGGAGTACACAACCTAGTTAGAGGCAGAAATGGGAGGTAGCAGGTCTTCAGCGTGGGAAGAGGAGTACTGTGGGATACATTCAGATAGGCAAACTAGAGCCACGCTGCAAATAGCTTGCAATTCCCAAGGTTTTCATGCTCAAGTAGGGACCGTGAACATGGCCAGAACTGGGCAGCCTTGGAGCAGGACTGTCTAGGGACAAGTGCAGGGGAGGGGGGGAACTGGAGCCAAAGCCTCAGAGTGGAGAGGATGGGCTGGTCACACAGCAATTTGTTTGAAGAAGATAGAAGATACTAATACCCTTAAAATACATGTAGTAGCACTTTTGTGGGCACACCAAATGAAATAAAGATGTTCACCCACTGGGGAATGGCTAAACCATGGTACGTCAATGTAATGGGATATTATGGTGCTATGAGAAATGACAAGCCTAGAAAGACCAACAGGCAAAGTGTAGCAAGCAGGGCTGAGGGAACAATAATACCCAGTGACTGTAATGACATATGAAAAGAACCACCATAAAATCATGAACTATAAGTGGGGTTTTTTTATTTACAAACAAAAAAAGACACAGCCCCAAAGGAGATGTGAGAAGATGGCTCCCACGATTCACCCCACCCCGGTTTTCTGAGGTGGGGCGTCAATGGATGTGGAAGATTGCATATCATTTCAGATGTATTCAATATGTTGGTTAGTTTTGCTTATGGCTTTTTCTTCCTCTTTTTTCTTTTAAAAATCCTTTTATTATATGGAATGACTTTTTGAGAGAAGGGTGGGGGCATGGCAATTTTGACAACGTAAAAGAAAATTAAAAATCTTTGTAAAAGAAGATGGGGAGTGTTTTTTGAACTGTCCATACAATAGTGTATTAAAGAAACCGAAAATGTCCTTGAACCACATTGAGAGGCATAGGACCTGGGAGGTAGTTCTGCAATATTTTGGACTGGTTAGACCACACTTGAAGCACTGTGTTCAGTTATGGGGCCCACATTTTAGAGAGGGTATTGATGACAGCTATCATAAATTTATGTTTGGTCGTGTCCAATTCTGTGACCCCATTTGGGGTTTTCTTGGCAAAGATACTGGAGTGGTTTGCCATTTCCTCCAGGTAATTTTAAAGAGGAAACGTGAAGTGACTTGTCCAAGGTCATACAGCTATTAAGTGTCTGAGGCCAGATTTGAACTCACGAACATGAGTCTGACTTTAGGCCCAGCACTCTGTGCACTGCATCACAGCTGCCCGAATTTATTAAGCAAATAAATAATAATGTGCAAGACACTTTGTTAAGTGCTGGGGATGAAAAAAGATGGTCCCTGCTTTTGAGCTCACCTTCTACTAGAGGCGACGACATGCAAATAACTGTACATGAGAGACCTATAGTGTGATGTCTGATTTCTAATGTTATCAGCTTGAGCCCCCACTAACTGTTCCTCCCATTGTTAAGTGCCAGTAAGAAGCAACCCAGTTCCATTTAATCACATCAGTTAGCTTTTATAGAGTGGTATTTACTTTGAAGATGCAAAAAGGGCAAAACTGCAAGCATTTGCTCCCAACACCTTGGGAATACAATCGTTCCTAAGCCACTTTGTGGAAAGTGGGTTCCCTCGGCATGGCCAAAGTGACTAAATCTCGGCCAATCAAAAAAAAAATTGGGAGACTAGGTGGCTCAGTGAATAGAGCACCGGCCCTGAAGTCAGACACTGAACACACACACAAAAAAAAACTAGCCGTTAGACCTTGGGCAAGTTACCTCTCTCCCCCTAGAGAATGTTCATGAGTGCTGTATAGTCTCCGAGGCACTTGGAATTCTGTATCATCATGGCGCTTCCAGAAGTAGTGTCTAGTGATAAAAACTGGCTTGACTGGTATGGCTCCAGCCCCCCACAATGCAAGTGTGTCAAAACCTGGCCAGTTACCCCTATTAGCCCCTCGCTGAAAGTTTTCTGCTTCCCTGGTTCTCATTCCTAGGCCCCCATCCCACACTCCTCACTCTGTATCAGGTAATTTAGAAAATACCCTCGCTTTGCTGCTCCTCTAGTTAATGGGGCAGTCTTCCATCGGTTTCATACTGGTCTATCTGTGTTTGAGGCCTCTGATAGGAGCATGATTATTCCCTCCCCTACCATATGCTGACCACTGTGGATGTGGAAGCCACACATCAAGAATATCCCTTAGAGCAGTTCTTGGCCTTTCCTTGTTGAGTAGCAGTAAAGTTTGTGTGCTTATGCTTTCCATCTGAACTCCCCAGCACCACAGATTGGTGACTGCAGGAGAATAGGAAGAGCCCATTCAAGGTAGCTTTTTGGAGAAAGGTTGGGAGGGGGGAGAAGAAGGAAACGGGTCAGTCAATCAACAAGCCTCAAAGAGGACAATCTTCCTAAAGTGCCCAGTGACCTTTGGAGGCTTAGCTACAAAGGCTAAGGGAACTTGCCCCCCACCCCAGGATATCAAGCAATGGATTGCTCGTTGTTGCTGAATCATTTTTCACTCGTGTCTGACCCTTTGTGACCTTATTTGGAGTTTTCATGGTAAAGATACTGGAGTGGTTTGCCATTTCCTTCTCCAGGTCATTTTACAGATGAGGAAACTGAGGCAAACAGCAGTTAAGTGATTTACCCAGGGTCACACAGCTAGTAAGTGTCTGAGGCTGGCTTTGAACTCAGGTCTTCCTCACTACATAACTGGTACTCTATCCGCTACAGTCACCTAGCTGCCCCCAATGGAGTGGCTTAGGAAAAAGAAATTAACCCCAAAGGATTGTCTGATTGATACTTTGGCTGTTCTCCATGGTAACTAAAGTTCTTACTCAAGATGGGGAGGGAGCAGCAGGAGCAGACTTGAACTCAAGAACAGTACAAACAGCCAGAATTCCCCTGGTGACTACCACGGCCCATTTGCAAAATGGCAGGCTTCAAAAGTACAGTGATAGGAAGCTTGCTTGTTGAAGGACCAAAATGTCCTTCAACAAGCTTTTGAAGCCAGGATAGGCATTATTGAGAAAGGCACTCAAACTAGCCTCATGAAGGAGAATGAATTGCCC
>NW_027187282.1:4397735-4399374 GCF_028583685.1 Petaurus breviceps papuanus | reverse complement strand
GTGGATAACCCCCCCCCACTAACACAAAGGCTAGCACATGAGAAGCTGCCCTGTTAGAATGACTTTATGTGGACATCAGACATGGCCCACTCCACGACATTTCTCTGTTTCTCCAGACAACTGGAGATCCAACCCCACAGAATCAATCTTTCTCCTACAACGGGAGGCAGTCCTTGGCTCTCTGATAACTCAAATGGATGTGTCTCCTCAGATGAGGTGATTATACCCCAGTACGTGGTTAATGCATTAATAGCTACAGGATCACTTAAACGGGCCACCTCCCTTATGTTCCTTTTGCATCCAGGAGTCACTGTCCAGCAAGGCAGTATTAGCCTAGGATGCTTTCTTCTCCAAGTGGTTGGGGAATGACCAGATCAGATGAGACTGAGATAAGGGGGAGAAATGGAGAAATGATAGGGAGAGGAGAGAGGGACTTCCCCTAGAAGCTCCCTCCTGAAAGGTTATATGGTAGAGTTAATAGGCCACATAGTGCCTCAAAGGGACATTCATCAGGCCCCAACTCTCTCGTGGCGGAAATATAGGAGTGCAGGGAGACCTTGGAGGCAGTTGAAATACAGGGAGACCCTGAAGAAAGCAATCCAGTTGTTTAGGCAGGAAGATTGGAACAAGAAGGACTTGGGGTGAAGGCAGGTCACCTTTAGAACAGACTGATGAGTTAGCTCAGAGAATTTGTGCTCTGCTAAAGGAAACCTCTGGCCCCCAACCTTGTTTTCCACAGCACCCTCCAAAGTAGGTGAAGAAGACATCCACCAGATAGCTACCCTCTATCCTGACCTCACTCCCTTCAAATCTAGTAAACAGGAATCAGGTGGAGTCTAGTCCCCAGACTAGCTATGATGAGGGATGGCTCCCAATAGGTTCAGCAGGAACTCTGATCTTATCTAAGATCAGAGAACTTGCGATTCAGTCTGGAAAGAATTCAGTAGGCCCAGGCTAACTTGGAGTCAGAGTTGTAAAAGTTCATTATACGCCTTTCAGCAGGCAAGGATCTTTAAGGGACCTGCAACCTTAAAGGGTTGGAATTAAGATTTATATAGAATCATCCATAGCAGAACCCGTGCCAATTATGCTAACTAGGTGATTAAGGGTGGAATTAGGGAGGAGTTAAGGTGGGGCCAGTGTTTAAAGGGACATGCACTTTTAATGTAACTGCCCAGGCGTATTGCCCATGATTCACTGGGAAAAAGCCCAAGGTGGGGCTACCTGGAGGTGTGGTTTTAGGCTTGAAAACTTCACTAAGTCGGCTAGCGGTCAAAGGCTGATGGAGAAGTGTCCAGTCTGCCACCCATCAGTGTCATGTTTGACAAGATTGATGTCTGGGAACCAAGGCTCTTAAGGAGTTAACCCAGAGATAGGGTCCTGAAGGATTCATTGAGGCAGCCAAGGAGTCAACCTAGAGATAGGGTACTGAAGGATTCATGGGGACAGCGGGACACTATACAAGGGGGGAGATAATAGTTGCCTAAGCTGGAATGTTTATAGATACTTTTGTGGAGGATTCATAGGAATAGTTTCTTATTGTTCCAAGCTGAGATAGTTGTTGCTGGGCAGAGTTACTGCTCTGAAGCTAGGGGTGTGGGGAGAAGGGGCAGAGTTAATGCTCTGAGACTCGGGGGGG